>NC_057805.1:311008700-311009451 GCF_018294505.1 Triticum aestivum | reverse complement strand
CGGCTCGGTGGTTGCCTCCATCTTCTTGGAGCTCTCTGTCTCGTGGGGATCAGCCTCCCGCGTCTGCTCCAATATCGGCAGATCTTTGCCTGGTTCTCCTTGGTCCATCATGAAACTGATGAATACTAGGAGACCACTGAAAGGAAAACACAATCGCAATGACAATGAAACAAAAAAGAGAGTGAGGATCGGTTACTGCTTTGCAAAAGTTCTTTTTTTCTCTGAACGAAACTATACCAACATCACGGATCCGCTTACCTTCCCTTTGTTCGGAGAGAAGAATAGTGGCAGATGCGAGTGTTACCTTTCTTGAAGACGGTGAGGGAGAAGGGGATTCAACGAAGAGTGAAATGATGGTTGCTTCGTCCGTCAAACTTAGACTGCGGGGAGGTGGGGTTTTGTGATACGACGGCTCGTTACTGCCGCGCTACGACCGGGGTGACTCTCCGCCTGCATACTGCCTTCTAATTTGGTGGATGGCATTTGGGCCCGCGCGCTGCATGGCCCGCATGTCGGTGAACAAAAGTATAACGACATTCAGTAGAGGGAGACGTTTCAATGACCTAGGAGGAGCCAGAAGCGGTAGAGTGTCTCCACTTTACTAGTAGTAATTGTTTGTCTGGGTAGCTGTAGAGTGTCTCCACTATACTAGTAGTAATTGTTTCTCTGGGCCTAAGACAAAACAGCCCATCCACACTAGTAAATAGTAAAATCAATTCAAAAGCCCATATATTTACTGAATGAGAGGCGC
>NC_057805.1:310969233-311008510 GCF_018294505.1 Triticum aestivum | reverse complement strand
CTCGCTCCCACCTACCTCACGTCAGCTTGCTCCACTCGTACCCCCAAATTCCTCACCTCACTCCTAAAGAAAACCCCAGCTCCCCTTCTTCCTCACTCCTACAGAAAACCCCCAGCTCCCCTTCTTCTTCGCTCGCACTACAACTAGGCTCGTCGTTCATTACTCTGCTCAAATCCATGAGCGCGACGCAACGTCCTCGAGGAAAATGGAGTCGGCTGACCCCAGCGCCAAGAAGATGAGGCTCCCGCCAGCGGCGACGCCTGTTGTAGATCCCGCACCCGACAGCGCGGGGAGAAGCGGCGCCCCGCCCCCACCGGATCCCAGGAACCCGTAGAATCTCGGGTGGACCGCATCAGCGATCTCCCGGACGCCGTCCTTGGGGAGATCATCTCGCTTCTCCCCACCAAGGATTGTTGCCGCACCCAAGTCCTCTCAATTCGGTGGCGCCCTCTATGGCGTGCCGTGCCCCTTAATCTCGACTGTCGTTAGCTATCTCTCTTCAATGATTTTGAAATCCCCAGAGCCATCATGTCCTCCCACCAGGGCTCCGTTCAAAGCCTCTGCATCCCGTCATGCTACCTGAGCAAGCATACCATGCCCTGCACGGTGGACGCCTGGCTGAAATCCCCTGAATTCATAGAACTACAGCTGCTTGAGTTCTACTATTCCCCTGGAAATCACATACTACATACCGAACGCCATGAACTTGTGCCCTCAGCACCGATGTCCATCTCGCGGTTTTCGTCCTCTCTCCACACCGCCACCTTTGCGCTGTGCTACCTACCAGACAATCTGGTACTAAACCTTCAACTCCCATTTCTCAAGAAACTTTCACTTGTGCGGGTTCGTATATCGGAGGCCTCATCGCACAACATCATCCACTCCAGTTGCCCTGCGCTGGAGTGCTTGGTGCTTGTTTTCACAGTTAGAATCGGTTGTCTTCAAATAAAGTCGACTAACCTTGTAAGAATTGGAATTTGTTTTGACGGAAGGCAGCTCATCATCCAAGATGCCCCTTCACTTCAAAGGTTGATCCTTGATTCTAGTTATTCACCGTTGCAAATAACCGTCCTCTCCGCGCCTAAACTTGAGACCTTGGGTGTAATACATGATCTCTGTGCTAATTTCAATATGGTGTTTGGCTCCACAGTTCTTCAGGTACTTTATATTATCATCTACACTTGTGACCATAAGCTGCATTTTAAATTTCTGCGCATAATTTATATATCATCTTGGAGTACACATTTCGTACTAATATTATGTTCTATGCTCAATGAACAGTTTCTCCATGGATGGCCTATCAATGGTGCTGGATTCTGTCAAGATCTTATATATCCAAATGAATAGTTTTGATCTGAACAAGATTATTGGCTTCTGCAATGCTTTCCATGTCTGGAGAAGTTGTATATAAAGGTGATAATTTCACGCACATTGGAAGCTGTTGCTCTTTCGACACTCTTCTTTTAGACCTTAACTGTTTTCAATCTTCATGTCTATTTAGGCAACAGGACGGGGTAAGAAAGTTATAACCAATCAGTGGATTCGTAAGCATCAGGATTTTCTCACTTCTCATGAGATTCGATTGAAGACAATAACGCTAGAACAATATGTAGCCAACCGTACAAACACAAGATTTGTCACATTCTTCCTGCTGAATGCGAGGTTACTATTGTCCATCAGGCTTAAGTTTATCAGCAGCATGGTTTTGACGGATGGGTATGTCGAAGAGCAAAAAAAGGAGTTTCAGGTGGGCAAAAGAGCTTCTGAACGTGCCGGGCTTCTATTTACAACATATTGTGGTCATAATCCACTAAATTTTACGACCCAGGATGTTCATTCTATGGACCTGACCGATCCATTTGACCGTGACTGCTGAAAACAGTGCTGGAGTTAGATGTTGTTGCCCTTTTCAATCTGGTTTTTTTGTAAACCTGATGAACAATTAACCTCGTGCTTTAGTACATTTTGTAAGCTGGAGTTAGATGTTCTTGCCCTTTTCAACTCGGCTGTGACTGTCATATTTTCTTTGAAACAAGGCAAATGGCTTGCAATTCGTTTAATTTAGAGTGAAATATTGTAACAAATCCCAACCAAGGGAAATAACATCACTCTCGCCGGCTGCTTGAGCTCACTGTGCATTACAGAAGCCAAGTGATTAGCCCCCACCAGCACCCACAAACTTATTTCGAACTAGCACATCAAATGGGCTGTAAATTTTCATAGGAAAGGCTGCATGACCGTGACAGATTTGGATTCTGACATTTGGGACCCGCGAGGAAATAGCCTATCCAAGGTGGTGTCGACTTACTAGCCAGTCAACAAACGATTCTGCCTACCAGCCGTTGGATTGACATCCAACATCTGTCGTGTATCTTCTATCTCTTGTCTTCTTCTTCCTCCAGCTGCCCAAACCAAACCACCCCGTCGGCTCCGCCTGCTCCCGCCTCCCATGGCTGGTTGCGCCTCCGCCGCCCTACCGTATGTACCCTCCAACGTTGGCCAGTCCCTCCCTCTATTCCCCCACACGTCCTGTTATTCTCCGGCGACGTCAGCCCCAACACGCACCCGCGCCTGAACCAGTCAACCCTCGTACTCCCCTCCGCCTGCGACTAGACCGGCGCATCTTCAACGGCTCCTGTTCGTTCCGTCCGAGGCCTCGCCGTCGTCCTCCGCCTTGCGGCCTTGGTTCGCTCGCCGTGCGCGTTGCGCCGCCCTCTTGCGTTGTCAACGTCGTCAACAACCGAGAGGAACAAGGAGATGATTGTACGTGGAGAGGATGATAGTAGGGACCCACCAGCGTCATGGCAGTACGCAAGCAAGTGCCTCTATAGTACAAGCCCAAAAATGTGGTTCCTCCTAATGGTTGGACATCTGGGGCTCACGCCATTGTCAACGTAGTCAATAAACGAGAGAATTACACTATGAGCGGCTGACACCAGGGACCCAGCAAGTCGCGCTGTTTTTTTTAGGAACAAGCAGTTGTTATTTATACTAGTTTTAGCGATGGATCGGGATAACAACGGGGCTGTGCGGGGGCTGTGGCCCGTCTAGCCAGGGTTTTATTTATGTTTACCACATCATGAGCCCAGTTGTGTTTTTTTCTTGCTGAAAATGGCTAGCCCAGTTCTATTTTTTTAAAGAAATACCCAAACATGGCCTACTTGCTTTATCGGCCCTGCTGGGCTGCAAATCTTTCAAGACGAGGAGAGTTTCATTCGGTTTGCCCAGAAATGGGCTGTACATTTTTAAAACACATCAAACCGGGAATTAGTTTCAATTTTTTTTCATTACAAGATCTTAAATTCCATTGATTTTTATGCGTGGACAATTATTTGGATTTTATATTTATATAAATTATTTTTCAAAATAGTTTGAATGTGAATCGATATTTCTGGATTAAAAACAGTTGACCGCACGGAAATATGCAAAATTTCGTATACTTATTAACCATGGCCACAATATGGGGTGTAATGCTAACAAAAAGAAGATGGGCTCCAAAAAAAATCTTAAGAATTAGCAAATGGGCTGTACATTATTAGAAATAATGGCAGATGGGTTTATGCTATTTTCCACAGATTTGAGGTTGACTTGTGCGCCTACTACAGGTTGACGCGTATGCTTTCATAAAAAAAGGTTGACGCACACGCAACGCCCTGTCAACTTAGTCAACACACGAGAGCAGTGACTGTTGGATGTCCATCCAACGGCTGTCGTGCTTCTTCAATCTCTGCTCTTCATGCTCCAGCCGCTCAAACAAGCGCCGGCGGGACTGCCTGCTCCCTCCTCCCGCGACCGGTTATGCTGCCGCGCAGGCCTCACGGCCCCACCGTACTCCCATCGCTGGCCTAGCCATCCCTCTACTCACCCACACATGCTGTTATTCTCCGGCGACGGCAGACGAACCAGTAAACCCTCGTACTCCTCCGCGTGGGAAATAACTGCCGAGTATTCCCTGGCTCCATGTCGTTCCCCTCCTAGGCCTCGCCGTCGTCCACCGCCCTGGTGCTCTCGGCATGGCCTGGTCAACATGGTCAATGAACGACATCCATCGGAAGTGGACTGTACGTGGAGAGGCTGACAGCTGGGTCCACGGCCGCACGCAAGGAAATGCCTCCTTATTACGTGCAAAATAATGATTCCTCCACCTGACAGCTAGGACCCACAGGAAGGGCCTCTGTATTTCACGAAAAAACGTTCCCCCCGCTGACAGGTCGGACCCACCAGCTATATCTTCGCACGCAAGGAAGTGCCTCCTTATTACGCCCAAAAAAATGAATACCCCCTTCCTAGCT
Organism: Triticum aestivum; assembly: GCF_018294505.1. Classification (NCBI taxonomy): domain Eukaryota; kingdom Viridiplantae; phylum Streptophyta; class Magnoliopsida; order Poales; family Poaceae; genus Triticum; species Triticum aestivum. The sequence goes on along the minus strand of NC_057805.1, from coordinate 311,004,218 downwards.
GGGACCCACCATATTGTTGGGCTGACTTTTGGGCCTACTAAGTTGATGGGGACGGAGGGCTTTGTCAACTTAGTCAATACTCCAGTGACCGTATGATGTCCATCCAACGGCCATAGTGCTTCTTCAACCTCTGGTCTTCTTGCTCCAGTCGCCCAAATCAGCACCGGTCGTGCCGCCTGCTCCTGCCTCCCGTGGCCGGCTATGCTACCGCGGAGGCATCACCGCCCCCATACTACTCCCACCACTGGCCAGGACATCCCTCCACTCACCCACACCCCCTGTTATTCTGCGGCGACGGCAGCCTCACACCGCAGCCGAACCAGTGAACGCTCGTACTCCTCTTCGCGTGGGCATCCACTGCCGCATCTTGCCCGGCTCCGCGTCGTCCCCTTCCTAGGCCTCGCCGTCGTCCACCGCCGTGGTGCTCTTGGCGCGGCGTGGTCAATGTGGTCAACGACCGACTTCCATCGGAAGAGTACTGTACGTGGAGAGGCTGACAGCTGGGTCCACGGCAGCCGCAAGGAAGTGCCTCCTTATTACATGGAAAATAATTATTCCTCCACCTGACAGCGGGGACACACCGGACGGGCCACCAGTATTTTGCGAAAAAAATCATTTCCCCCTGACTACTGGGACCCAACAGACGGGCCACCATATTTCATGAAAAAAATGTTCCCCCCGCTGTCAGCTCGGACCCACCGGAAGTGCCTCCTTATTACGCACAAAAAAATGAATACTCCCCCGGCTAGCTGGGACCCACCTTGGTGGGAGGCTGACTTGTGGGCCTACTAAGTTGACGGGGACGAAGGGCTTTGTCAACTTAGTCAATATGAACGATTCTAGCTCCAGTGACTGTACGATGTCCCTCCAACGGCCGTAGTGCTTCTTCAACCTCTGGTCTTCTTGCTCCAGCCGCCCAAAGCAGCGTCGGTCGTGCCGCATGCTCCTGCCTCCCGTGGCCGGCTGTGCTGCCGCAGAGGCCTCACCGCCCCTACTATTCCCACCGCTGGCCAGGCCCTGCGGCGACGGCAGCCTCATACCGCAGCCGAACCAGTGAACCCTCGTACTCCTCTCCGCGCGGGCTTCCACTGCCGCGTCTTCCCCGGCTCCGTGTCGTCCCCATCCTAGGCCTCGCCGTCGTCCCCCGCCGTGGTGCTCTCCGCACGGCGTGGTCAACGTGGTCAAGGAACGACTTCCATCGGAAGAGTACTGTACGTGGAGAGGCTGACAGCTGGGTCCACGGCCACAGCCCAGTTTTTTTGTGATTTGCCAAGTAAGTCGCTTTGTCAGGCCTGTTGGGCTGCAAATCTTTCAAGACGAGGAGAGCTTTCATTCGGCTGGCCGAGAAAATGGCCCATCAGTAATGAGAAATGGGCTGTACATTTTTAAAACACATCAAACCGGCAATTAGTTTCAAATATCTTTTTTTTATTTCAAGATTTTAAATTACATTAATTTTTATGCGTGGAGAATTTGTTGTATTTTATATTGATATACATTTATTTTTAAAATCAGTTTGATTGTGAGTCGAAATTTCGGGATTGAAAACAGCTCGGACCGCACCGAAATATGCAAAATTTCGTATAATTGTTTAGCCGTGGCCACAATATGGGCTGTAATGCTAACAAAAAGTATATGGGCTCCAAAAAACCTTAAGAATTAGCAAATGGGCTGTAAATTATTAGAAATAATGGCAGATGGGCTGTATGTTGTTTTCCACAGATTTGAGGCTTTCCTATAAAAAATGTTGACGCACAAGCACTGACTGTTGGATGTCCATCCAACGGCCGTCGTGCTTTTTCAATCTCTGCTCTACCTGCTCCAGCCGCTCAAACAAGCGCCGGCGGGACTGCCTGCTCCCTCGTCCCCGTGGCCGGCTGTGCTGCCGCGCATGCCTCACCGCCCCACTGTACTCCCATCGCTGGCCTAGCCATCCCTCTACTCACCCACACCTGCTGTTATTCTCCGGCGACGGCAGACGAACCAGTAAACCCTCGTACAGTCGTACTCCCCTCCGTGTGGGAAACAACTGCCAAGTCTTCCCTGCCTTCGTGTCGTCCCCTTCCTAGGCCTCGCCGTCGTCCACCGCCGTGGTGCTCTTGGCGCGGCGTGGTCAATGTGGTCAACGACCGACTTCCATCGAAAGAGTACTGTGCGTGGAGACGCTGACAGCTGGGTCCACGGCCACAGCAAGGAAGTGCCTCCTTATTACGCGCAAAATAATTATTCCTCCACCTGACAGCGGGGACCCACCGGACGGGCCACCGTATTTCGTGAAAAAAACGTTTCCCCCCTGACTGTTGGGACCCACCAGCTACACCTTCGCACGCAAGGAAGTGCGTCCGGGCAAAAAAACAAAACGATTCGCCCCCCTGACTGCTGGGACCCACCAGCTACATGTTCGCACGCAAGGAAGTGCCTGACAGTCGGGACCCACCTGGTCAAAGCGTACGTAGCGTTGTCATTCTGGTCGCGAACGTGTACGTACATATATACTGGTGGATGTAGAGGCGCGCACGTGTCGTAGTAGAGGCGCGCACGTAGCATGTACACGTACGTACAGTGGCCAGGGTGCAAGAAAGAAAATATGGCCACGTATGTGTAAATACGGGCGGGGTCTCGAATGCCTACTCGCGCATACGTACGGCGAGGGCTCGTTGACATGGCTGGGTCGGAATGGAGAAACTGCGTCGTCGTCGTGTTCATGGGGAGGCAACGGAATGCGTCGTGTTCATGGGGAGGCACCGGAATGTGTCGTGTTCATCGGGAGGCAACGGAACGCGTGGGAGCCAACCGGCTGGGTCGGAACGGAATGCGTGGTCATGTTCATCGGGAGGGCTTGGACGGAACATGCGATGGAAACGAGGCCTGGCGTATCGCAGAACGGAGGAAATGGCCTTGTGTTCGACCGGCCACGTTCGAAACGGGATCCTATTCATCGGGAGGGGTTTGGCGTACCGCAAAACGGACGAAACGGACCTCCTACGATCGAAACGGGGGTCCTGTTGATCGGGAGGGATGTGGCGTACCGCAAAACGGACGAAACGGACCTCCTACGGTCGAAACGGGGGTCCTGTTCATCGGGAGGGGTGTGGCGTACCGCAAAATGGGACTTCACGGGATACTGTTCATCTCCACCGTCGACCTCCTCCAGCCTCCACGGGCTACCGTCGACCTCCTCCAACCTCCACGGGCTCCTGTTCATCCAGCCTCCACCGCGCGCTACTCCACCGGCTACTGTTCAACCAACCCTCCACGCGCACCCCTCCACCGTCTACTGTTCATCCACCCCTCCACACCACGGGGTCCTGTTCAACCACCCCTCCACGGGCACCCCTCCACCGTCTACTGTTAATCCGGCCCTCCACCACACCACGGGGTCCTGTTCATCCAGAGGCAACGCCACCGCTCACTGTTCATCCAAACCCCCTCGCAACGCTCACTGTTCATCCCAGAGGCAGCATCGATCGGCTTCAGTTAGCAGTAGTAGCGAAAGAATCACTCGATCGGGTTCAGTTAACAGCCATCGATCGATCGCTCGGGTTCAGTAACGTGTAGCCTGCAGTGCAATCGCTCGGCTTCAGTTAGAGCCCAACGCCTCGCTCGGGTTCAGTTAGAGCCAATGCCTCGCACACACGCGCGTACGTGTACGAGAGAAACGCGCATCGCTCGGCCCCCGACCTCCCACCATAACCGGGAACTCTTCAAAATTTTCCTCGCCCTTGCTTCTACCACGTTTTTTCCCGTCATGGACGGCCCAAAGAATGTCATGCAGCTGCGTCTCCGGCCCGCCCAGGACGAAAAGCCCATTTTCTGTCATGATTTTTTGTCATAGAAGTAGAAGCCCACCACATCTATGATGATACCGGGTTTTGTCACAATTATCGTCATAGAAGTGTCATATGTATGACAGAAAAAAAATTCGTTCGGCCCAAAATGTCACGGATGTGTCTTTTTTTTGTAGTGACTACATGATGCTGCTAATGCGACACTACGATCAGAGACCCTTCGACAAAACTGTGTGCGATGCAATAATCGCAAACGGTGGTGTAAAAAACCGTCAAAAAAGGTGCAAAATGTTTGCGATGACGGATGCATCAAACACGGTTCAGATTTTAGTTGCGTGTGCGATGCAGGGCATACGGTTCAGTTCAATTAACTGTTTGCGATGAGGCAGAACAAAAGAACCGGGCAGGCGGATGAAGCCGTGTGCGATATACAACATACGATTCACTCAGGTGAACTGTTTGTGATTAGGTAACACAAAAGAAATGGTCAGCTAGATCAAGGTGTGTGCGATATACGGCATGCAGTTCACTCGGATGAACTGTTTGTGTTGAGACAAGAGAACATAAATAGTTCAATATAACCAGATGTGTGTGATACGCGGCAAACAGGTATGTAATCAGAAATGTGTGCGGAGACTGATAATAACACAGACGATTGCTGCTAATAAGACATGTGTTTTGTGCGATGGGATTGCATATACAACAACAACATATATATACACACATTTGTAATGACATGGTTGCATAACCAAATTAAATATCCACTTACATAGGTGGCTACTACAACCATGGCATTTGCACACACCAAAGTAAACTATTACATGCATAATTACATAGGTGGCGACTACACACATGCCATTTCCACACACCAAAGTAAACTATATATTACATCCATGATTAACTAGGATAAACGATCAACTGATCATCATCTACTTCTTGTGACGCTTACTCTGCTTGTGGCTCGATTCGGTCTCGTCGATTTGGGTAACGAGGCACTTCCTCGTGTTAACGATCCGCCTGTGCATCTCGTAGCATGTGTACATGCTCTTGGCCGCGAACCTAAGGTGAGGTTCATCTAGTTTCCGCATCCAGGCCCCGTGCCAGGATACGAGACGTGTTCTATTGGCATCCTGCTTCATCTTTTCGTAGTATGGGTCAATGATGGCCGAGGCGAGTTCAACCAGGGAGTCCTTTTCGTGCTGCCCCAGACCCTGTAGTGCTCACGGATTTCAACAAGGTTCTTCCAGGCCAAGCCCGTAACCCTGAGCACTTTTACATCGTCGGTGGTTTCCACCGTAGAGAACTTGTAGTCGGTGCTGTTGACAAACATGGCGAAACGGTCGGAAGGCTCTGTGGCCATGCAGTAGTGGTAGATCACGACATGATGGCGCATGCACAACTGGGCAATGGCAACCTTCTGATCTATGTTGGGACGACCGGCGGTGTACTGGAGGTCGATGCCGACCACTTTGTACTTGTCTCGAGCAAGCAATTGCTCAACGGTGTTGATGTAATCGTCCACCACGGCCGGGTCGATGGTGTACACCACCGAGAGATCCATCTCCCTCGCGTGGGTCTCCACTTATGCTCGCCGAACTCCATTGGAGCGCCGCTAGACATCCCCACTCTATGTGTCGTCGTGAGTGTGCTTGTTGTGTTGTGGGGCGCGATCGAAAGGTTGAAGAGACTAAGGTTATAATGGCCGCGATAATTAAAGGGGAAGCCGGACGGCCTGGAATATCGACACTCCCTGATGGCAGTTCTAATTTGCAGCGCGTAACTCCATCATGCCGCATGTAATTGCATCGCAAGGCAACGCACGCGGTGCAGGTGCATGCATATGGGGCCCCCGATGTAATCGTGCGCAGGCACAACCGCTGGCACAGCGCGCGGAGGGATGCGAGCAGAGCGCTCTGCGGTCGCCTCAATGGCGAGCAACCATATATATGCATATAGCAGTTGAACATGCAAGGAAAAGCTGTCCACAAGCCGAGCGCGCCGACAGACGCGAGTAGAGCGCGCTGCGGTGCCTAACGGCAAGTAGAGCTTGCCGAGGGACGTGAGCATAGGCCGACACAGTGATGCGTGGCAAATAAGATGAACTATGCGAGCGATGTCGGAGACATCAAGCACGAATCAGATCAGAGTTGCGTGTGCGATACGTGGCATACAGTTGATCCATCCGAGGTGTTTGTGATGGAATAAGTCATGTGTGTTGTGAGCAAACGCTTGCTGGTATATAACCCTAAATCTAACCAACAAAATGTTAATGCATGTTACAAAAATTATATAACTAGAAACTATGTTCAAATATGAATCCAACGATATAATCTTTGGCAACATGCATTCGTATTTTATTAGTTAAATCCTACTTATAAACCAGGATGGGGGTATAGTAGGTAATTAAATCGAAAACATTTTTTATTAATTGTATGTGTACATGTCCTTCGTCCTCCTCTCGCACGTCTTGCCAGCCCGCTGCCGCAGACGGCTTCGAGCACAAGCTTGAGCAGCGCGTGGGGGCGTTCTTTTGGCCAAATAGTGGTGAGCTTGTTCCCGCGCAACCGCGCAGGTTCCCGCGTAAGCTTGCCGCCCGACTCAGTGGAATCCCCCAAAATCCCAATGCTTACTAGCCTACTATATAAACCCTCACGGCTGGCGAGTCATGTGTCGCATTTTCCCCTCCCTCCATGTAGCTTATCTAGTCTGCTTCTCCCACAATCGCCAAGGGCACCATTCCATCGTCGTCGCTCAGCCACTCCGCCATCATCACAGGATAACTCCAGCTGGGAGGCCACACCGCGGCGGCGGCGCAGTCCCCGGCGTAGTGTAGTGCGTGTGGCGTCCCTGTTGGGTGTGCGCGGAACACCCACCACACGCTTCGCCGCCACTGCCCGTCGGCAGCTGTTGCCGGCCGCCGTTGCCGCCACACCACTGTCGAAAGCCAAGGCCATCGCCCGCTATGCCGCCGCAGCCCGAAGGCGGGAGGTAATCATCATGGCCGCTACCCCACTGCCGGCCACCATGGCCATCTCCCACTCCGCCACCGCGGCCCGAAGGCGGGAGGTGCTGGTCATGGCTGCCACCCCATCATCGGCCGCCATGGCCGCCAGCCCACCGTCGACCGCCGGGATCATCACCCGCTCCGCCACCACCGCCCGAAGGGGGAGGCGGAGGTGGAGGCCTGCACGTCCGTTAGTGACCTTGCACGCTACATCGAGTTCCTACAGGAGGAGGAGGAGCGCCTCATCGAGCATGCAAAGAGCCTTATCGCAGTCGTGGCCGCAGCACACGCTGATGCAGATGTGAGGAGTCAGGAGATATATGAGCAGTCCGGCCGCTTCGAGAGGGGTTGTCTGGAGCGGCAGAGGGCGTTCGAGGTGAGCATTGCCGAAGGTGCGATAGCGGCAGGCACCATATTGCAGTTGTCCAGCTCGTCGGTAGGCTCCTCCTCCTCTTCCTCTTACTGAGCATGCTCGGCAGAGGAGAGGCTGCCGGAAGTAGTACAAACCCCTCCATAGTTGTAGTAGTATTTAGGTGCTATTTTGTTCAGTTCATCTGACTATAGATGTGGTGGAACTGTACAACGTACTTAAAATTAGCTACTATATATAGTTGAACTAGCTATTTCAGTACGTGGTTGGCAACGATTGGGGAATAGTTTGGTCGGTTCAGCTGGAGTTGAACCATTTGTATAAATTGAGAACGACTGCTTAATCTATGAATGAAATCTATGCTTAATTACTAAATTTTAGTTGCATATTTTGACAAATCATAGTGTTACAAGGATTGACAAATGGCAATGTTACTAGATCAACAAATGTCCATCTTTCAAATTTGACAAATGGCAATATACCCAATATGACAGATGCAAATCTTACCAAATTGTCTATACGTGGTTGCACACGGGTCATCCGAAAAAACCGTTTGCGTTGAAGGGAGGTACAAATCCTGCTTGCCAAGTTTTCACTTGGCTTAGCGCCGAAGTGTCGCTTTGCATACCTTATTCAATCTGAACCGTTTGCGTTGAAGGGATGCACAAATCATGCGCGGTGAATATTCCCTTGGCTTACTTCGGAAGACCATAGCTCTCACTTTGCATACAGGTGTTCTATCTAAACGTTTGCAATGAAGAGCTGCACGAATCCTGCTTGGCACATTATCCCTTGGCTTACTGGGGAAGCTGTCGGTTTACATACGGGTGTTCTGTCTAAAATGTTTGCGATGTTAGAGTGGCAGCTATTTGTTTCAAATGCCTTTCTTGGCTGTTATTCGAGTGCGCCTTCTCTCAAAAACAGACACGAAATATACCACAGCATGTCGGGAGCCATTCCATGATAGCATGCCAAGTTTCATGAATTTTAGATGAGTTTTGGATTTACTAGAATTTAAAAACAAAGTATCTCAATGTTTTACCGGCAATCAACAGTGCCCTGGTGTTTGAAATTCACTCTAATTTGTTGCATGGGACCTAAGCATGCACCCAAGGACATAGTTTTGATTTTTCAACCAATTTATATGCACTGGAGCATGTGCATGTAGTTTAAATTTGAATTATGCACATAAAATGCATAGAAAACCCAGTTAATGTATAAAAATGTCTAAACGAACCCCGAAAAATTCCAAAATTTAACACAACACTCATGTTGTTTTATGTTGACACTAGAGAATTTTTGAAAGTAATAAGAGGCAATGGATATCGTTTCATCCCCAAAGGTGGCATGTTCCCTACTGAAACCATCAGGATTGTTGTGAGAAGCTCTGGTTTGTGAGAAGCTTATGCCCAAACCTGCCCCAAATGGGAGAAATTTTTTACCACGGCATGTTGATGCCACTCCATGATAGCATGCCAAGTTTCATGAATTTCAGACGAGTTTTGGATTTACTAGAATTTAAAAACCTGGTATCTCAATGTTTGCGGCCGAGTGACGATGGCAGGGTGTTTGACATTCATTCCCATTTCTTGCATGGGACCTAAGCATGCAACCAAGGACACAGATTTGAATTTTCAACCAATCTATATGCATTAGAGCATGTGCCTGTAGTTCAAAATTGAATTATGCACATAAATGCATTGAAAATTCAATTAATGTATAAAAATGTCCAAACGAACCCCGAAAAATTCCAAAATTTAACACAACAGTCTTGTTGTTCTATGTTGACACTAGAGAAAAAATTGAAATCAAGAAGAGGCAATGGATACGTTTCGTCCAGAAAGGTGAAACGTTCCCTACCGAAACCATCAGGCTTGTTGTGAGAAGCTTATACCCAAGCCCGCCCCAAATTGGACAAAAAAAATTACCACGACATGTTGATGCCGCTCCATGATAGCATGCCAAGTTTCATGAATTTCAGACGAGTTTTGGATGTACTATAATTTAAAAACCAGGTATCTCAATGTTGGCGGCCGAGTGACGGTGGCAGGGTGTTTGACATTCATTCCCATTTCTTGCATGGGACCTAAGCATGCAACCAAGGACACAGATTTTAATTTTCAACCAATCTATATGCATTAGAGCATGTGCCTGTAGTTCAAAATTGAATTATGCACATAAATGCATTGAAAACTCAATTAATGTATAAAAATGTCCAAACGAACCCCGAAAAATTCCAAAATTTAACACAACACTCTTGTTGTTCTATGTTGACACTAGAGAAAAAATTGAAATCAAGAAGAGGCAATGGATATCGTTTCGTCCAGAAAGGTGAAACGTTCCCTACCGAAACCATCAGGCTTGTTGTGAGAAGCATATACCCAAGCCCGCCCCAAATTGGACAAAAAAAATTACCACGACATGTTGATGCCGCTCCATGATAGCATGCCAAGTTTCATGAATTTCAGACGAGTTTTGGATGTACTATAATTTAAAAACCAGGTATCTCAATGTTGGCGGCCGAGTGACGGTGGCAGGGTGTTTGACATTCATTCCCATTTCTTGCATGGGACCTAAGCATGCAACCAATGACACCGATTTGAATTTTCAACCAATTTATATGCATTAGACCATGTGCCTGTAGTTCAAATTTGAATTATGCACATAAATGCATTGAAAACTCGATTAATGTATAAAAATGTCCAAACGAACCGTGAAAAATTCCAAAATTTAACACAACACTCTTGTTGTTCTATGTTGACACTAGAGAAAAAATTGAAATCAAGAAGAGGCAACGTATATTGTTTCGTCCAGAAAGGTGAAACGTTCCCTACCATAACAATGAGGCTTGTTGCGAGAAGCTCTGGTTTGTGAGAAGCTTATACCCCAATCTGCCCCAAATGGGACAATATTTTTACCACTGCATGTTGATACCGTTCCATGATAGCATGTCAAGTTTCATGAATTTTAGACGAGTTTTTGATTTACTAGAATTTACCATATATCTCAATGTTAGCGGTCGAGCGACGGTGGCAAAGGCGTTTGACATTCATTCCCATTTCTTGCATGGGACCTAAGGTTGCAACCAAGGACACACATTTGATTTTTCAACCCGTTTATATGCACTCGAGCATGTGCATGTAGTTAAAATTTGAATTATGCACATGAATGCATAGAAAACTCAGTTAATGTATAAAAATGTCCAATCGAACCCCAAAAAATCCAAGAAATTGCACAACACTCATGTTGTTCTATGTTGACATGAGAAAAAAAGTGAAAGTAAGAAGAGGCAACAAATATCATTTTGTCCCCCAAGGTGGCACGTTCCCTACCGAAACCATCAGGCTTGTTGTGAGAGAAGCTCTGGTTTGCAAGAAGCATATACCATAACCTGCCCCAAATGGGACAATAGTTTTTACCCCAGCATGTTGATGTCGTTCCATGATAGCATGCCAAGGTTCATGAATTCTAGACGAGTTTTGTATTTACTAGAATTACAAAAGAAAGCACCTCAACATTTGCCGGAGAGCCACGGTGTCGTGGTGTTTGAAATTCATCCCCATTTCTTGAACGGGACATAAGCAACAACCGACGGACACATATATACATTTTACAACCCATTTTGGTGCACCGGAGCATGTGCACGTAGTTTAATTTTGAATTGTGAACCCGAAATGCCTAGAAAACAAAGTTAATGTATAAAAATGTCCAAGCGAACCCTGAATAATTCCATTTTTTTGACGACACACCTATAGTTGCATGTTCACTGCAGATAAAAGTTCTAGCAATTCAAACACCATCCTTTGCAGCTGTGACCCCATTATGTAATTGAAATCGAGATGAAAAATCAAATAGATCGCACACAGTTTATTATCACCAACCGTGTGAGATGCAGTACAAAATATCCTGGAGCACCGTCGGTGTATAGTACGCATATGGCTTACGCGAGAAGGTGCGTCGGCTACAGTCCACAACCGATGTGTCAAGCACACTAGCTCACTCCCCAAATATCATTTTACTGTTCAATCATCGCCAGTGAAAGATGGGGACGTGGACCCGCTTCGTGAGGGCAACTTCGGTGGCCCACTCCGGCGAGTGCGCAGCCGGAGCCGCTAGGCGCGTGCTAAGAAGCTTCCTGAGCGCGGCCACAATCTGTGACCAAGCGGCCAAGGCAGCCCAAACGGCCATTGTTGCTTCTCAGGTGGCGGCAGCAACATCTGCCTCGGGGATAGCAACTGGCAAGAGCGGCACATCAGTTGTCCGTTACGCAGCGGTGGCCTTAGCCCTGTTGGATGCCGCCCATGACCATGTCGAGGCCACCCACGCCCAGCTCATGGTGGTCACCACACAAATCGAACGAAGCTTCTCCGACAACGGTCGGCAACCCACGACCGAAGACTTGGCAATCGCCGAGAGCGTTCGAGCAGCCATCCGTTCCTGCGCGGCATACCTTGCCACGACGGAGCCCGCCCAAGCCAAGATTGCGACCGCCCACGCCAAGCTCGTGGCGGCCTATTCCAAAGATATGGTGGATGCGGATGGCGACTTGCCGAGTATGGTGAGATGGATGCCATGGAGCCCCTTCCCCAGGAGATCGTCGAGCGCAAGCTGGACATGGAGGAGGCGGCGGAGATCGACGAGCACCAACCGTAGTAGTACTCTTTGTTTTGTTTAATTAAGAGCGCCATCTTTAATTTGTTAGAGTAATGTTTAGGTCAGCTAGATCTGTTTAATTGCTGAAATTGCTCGATTAAGAAGTGTGGGTGTGTTGTAGTCTCCTTTGTGTACGCAAATTATGCACTGACGTGGATGGCCACTGTAACCAGGGAAATTCGAACCGAAATTTTTGACGTTCAAACTCATCACACACAGGTTAAGCTATCTGAATCGTTTGTGATGTTCACATATCGTACACAGTGCTAAATACGGGAACGTCTCTGATGAAACTTTGCGCGCCAGTTTTTTCGCAGAACTGATTCAAAATTTCGGCTTCCGTGGAAATATCTACCTCCCCGCCCCCTCCCCCTTACCAAAAGCCACATTTCCCCTGTTTCCGCCTTCCTTTCCAGGTTGAAACATTCACTCCTTGCTTGCAGCGCCGCCTCCTCACCGGCGACCCTCCTTCACGCTGCTCGGCCTCGTCTCTCCAGGCAGGTAATCCACACCCAACCCCCATCCTCCTCCTCCTTCCACATCCCATACGCCCCAACCGTCGGCGCGACACCTTCCACCCAAATCACCGACCCCTCCACCAAGTAAGCATGACCCTAAGCCATGGTGCACGCAGTATAGCCAGGAGCTCAAGGAGCATTTGGCAGCGGAGAAGCAAATCGCGGCCGCACGCGCGGATGAGGTTGCGATGGCTGCCATTCGTGCCGACCCCCAGATCTTGGAGGAGTACCTCGCCGTCGAGGCCACTATTGACGCCTCGCGCGCCGACGCTGCGACACGGTTGACTACTTTAAACAACAGTTCGTGGCGTTTTCTCAAGGCCACCCTTGGTGCCTTCGACGAAGACTACTAGGTGTTTTCTCAGCGTGCACGTGCTTACCTCAACTCGAGAGCCAGCAGGTTGGTGCCCGGAGCGGCTCAGGAAACTCACCACTATGACGAGGGCACCCACGATGCGGAGGCCTCGCCCTCTTCCATGTCCAAGGAGCCAATCATCATCGATATCTCTGACAATGAGGAGTAGCTTGTCTTATTAGCTCTCTATATGGACCCATGTTCAGTTTGCTAACTACTGCCTTTCCTTAACAAATTCTAGTGAATTGTGCTATCTACTTTTACCATGCAATCTGTTGCTCTAGTGTATATGTTCTATATGTCGTGCAATGTGGTGCTCACTTATTAACTGTTTCGTTAATTAGTTTTCGTGTTGAGTTAACTATTTGGTTCAATTCTACAAATATGATGTTCAATTCTTCAGGGTGCAATTTTGCATTGTCTTCCAAGTGAGAAATAAATCGATTTTTTCTTTACAAAATACATGAGAAACAAATACAATTGCTATATTTCCAAGTTGTCAAGCATGCTTGGTTTGGTTAACTGTCTGATCTTCTAGTATGTTATACATTGTGCAATGTGGTGCTCAGTTAATGTTTGGTTCATTTGTTGTGGTGTTTAGTTAACTGTTTGGTTCAATTCTGCAATGTGATGTTCAATTGTTGTGGGTGCATTCTGTTATTGTATACCATGTGAGAAATAAGTCAAATTTGGCTATACTAAATACATGAGAAACAAATACAATTGCTATATTTCCAAGTTGTTAAGCATGCTTGGTTTGGTTAACTGTCTGATCTTCTATTAGGAGTATGTTATATTGTGCAATGTGGTTCTTAGTTAATGTTTGGTTCATTTGTTGTGGTGTTTAGTTAACTGCTTGATTCAATTCTACAATGCGATGTCCAATTGTCATGGGTAGAATTTTATATTGTTGTGAATGCCAGGAATAATCGAATTTGGCCGCACTTAATACATGAGAAAGATATACAATTGTTATATTTCCTAGTTCTTAATCATGCTTGGTTTGGATAAATGGGTTTTCCATGTGGTTTGAATTAATCTGATGAATCTGCAATGTGCTTATTTTTCATCAACATATTTTACTAATAGCATGTGAACCCTCACCTAACCTGATCACTAACTACCTTATATGTGTTGCAGGGAAACAATGGGAAGCGCTGAGGTTTACAATCGAGGTTTGCACATGCATGGTCCATTGTCTAATAGCACATCATTGTGCAATTGCAGGAACCATTCTAATATTTAGGTTTTTAACAATTTGGTCTTGCACATGTAGATCCTGCTGTCAGAGGTTTTGACCCACTGTTCGACCCTTTTTGCATATGGGGAAATGAGTTGTCCATGAATATCAGACAAGTCAAGAAACTCAGAAAGATTGTTAGGATAAAGAAATTAGCGACAAAAAACAACAAGATCTTTGTGTGCACGATGAAGAAGACATCAGTTCACTACAGGATGGTACTAACTATTATACCTTGCATTTTTTATTCCTTTGCCCCATTTCCAATATAGAGAAGATGTTTATGAACATCCTTGTTTTCAAGCCTTTCGAAAGTAGTTCACTGATGATTACCTGCTGAACCACCTATATGGTTAGGAGGCGAGGAAGATATTCATACAACACCCACAGTTCAATATTGAAGTGTTCATGAAGAGGGGGAAGGATGGACGGTCAATCATCCACAGGCATAGGCCTAAAGTTGCAAAGACCTTCAACATCAATGACGGCTCAACATTCGCCTTCTGTTTTAGCAGTTTTCCAGATGAGATACATCTGTCCATGTACCGTCTATGATGCTAATTTCGAAAGGTTATAGATGTTGCATGTGAAACTTGATGCTGGTGCAGTTGTGTAATGGGGTAGCTGAGTGCTGAAGCTATATGATATTGTACTCTGATGTATTTCAAATAGGAAAATGAAATATATTGTGTGCTTAATATGAAATGTCAATTAGATTAATAAATGGACTATTAATAATAGGATAATTAGCCTACTAATTGGGTTTTTCTATTGTAAACGGTTATTGAGAAAACACCGTGGGCGATGAGCTCAGGCAACGCACACAGTTTCTAGGAATAAACCGTGTTGGATTAATGAACAATCACACACGACATCCTCTTGAAAACTGTTTGCATTAGGTCACCTGGCGCAAACGTTTAGCACGTAAAAACTGTGTGTGATGGACAACCTTTGCCACACAGTTTATTCTACGCACCGTGTGTGATGCATTCAATAACGCAAACGATAAAATTTTTAATACTGTGTGCAATGGGAACTCTATCACAAACGATTTAACGGGGAAATTGTGTGTGATGTACCTGCGAACAGAAATGTTTTCCTTGGAGCGACTGCACGGGATGTATATACGAATGGAAACGTTTAGCGGGGACTGACAGTGTGGGATGAACTTACGACCGGAAACGATTTCGCCTGTATAATCGAATTTCTTAGCACTACTGTATGTATAACCGTATTTGATCGCTCGTCGGTCACACACGACCTCATTTTGCTAAGTGCGTGTGCCAGGAGGGCTTATCCCCGACGGTTTCTGGGTCGTGTGGGAAGGACCCCCCTATAGCAGTCACTCACTAAGCAACTGTTCCAAATGTCGTCGCAGAAAGGGGTTAAAAACCGTTTGTATAGCACCTTGTTGTACTAGTGACCCCTAGATATCCCCGGCAGCCTGTTCAAGATCTTCCGCGACAGCAATCTTGGTTGCTTCCTCGGCAACACTCTTCCCAATACTGGCCACCTCTTCCAAGAGCTCAGGTTCTTCGATCAACGAAGTTGTAAGTAGAGTCAACAGATGGGGTAATAAGAAGCCAGATACTGCTAAGTTGAAAACCAAGACGAAAAGTAATTCAAGGAAGCAGAAACAAAGACAAGTGGATTACCTGGTGGTCTTTGCTGTGAAGGAGCATCCGCCTCCCCGACAACGTCGGGTGCCGGTGTGCGGTCCGTGCCCACTTCCTCGGTGGCTGCGACCTCAGCACGAGTAGACCCCTTGGTGGAGGCCCTTGCCGGTGATTTCTCTGCTTGGACTTTGGTTGGGGTGGACCCCTATTGGCAGGCCCCACCCTGCTGGATCTCACTTTCTCCCTTCGCGGGAGGTGAAGCATGTCCCTCCGCATCTCTCCGGGCGGGCGAAGTATGCCCCATGCCTTCAAGCCGGGGGTTGGGGGCTGGGCACAAGATCCCCTAACCTATCCCCCTCCAGACCCGTACTCGCCAAAGGTTCCGTCACCGCCGTGTGCTTGGTTTGTTTGGCCCACTGGGTGAGGGGCTCTTCGTCTCTGCCAAGTCAACAAAGAAGACTGAATAAACTAATTATCAAGTGCATCGTACCTCGGCAAGAAGCTCAGCTTTTCTCCTTACTCTAGGTCTAAGAGCATGGAGCCCAGTGCGTACGCCACAGGTGGCGGGGTCGCCCTGCCCCTCTTCAGAGTTGGAGGAGCAGAGCTTCCCGGCAGCTTTGAGTTCTTCGGTGGGGCCAAGGTCTCTGGTGGGATCGAGCTTTGCGAGGAGGTTGAACTTGACTAGGGGCTAGGATCAATTCCGTTGACCGCACATCGCTTGACAGGTGGGGTCTTTGTCTCCGACAGACGAGTGGATTGGCGGCATATCACCTCTGATCTGTCGCTCTTAGAGGTGATATTCTTCACCCTCTTCACGACCAAAGAGGAGGCAGGTGCCACTGTTCCCCGGTCGGCCCGCTTGCGAGGGAGTTGGCTCAGATCTGGCTCTGGGGCTTGAGCACCCATTGCGAGCCATTCCTCCTTCGCCTCAGGTTGCTTTGCCTCCTCAGCCCCGCTTTCTCCTTGGGCCTCTGCTGCCGTGGCATGATGAATTCCAGCCCTGGCGGGATCAAGCCCGGCAACCTCCTCCGCGTGGTGCCCTCGCTCCCTTCATCAGAAGAACCTTCACCTTCAGCGTCTTCCTCCTCCTCTTCTTCTTCGGGCTTCTTTCCTCCGGCATCCCAAAGCACTCTGTCATCTACAATCCACTTTGCGATGAACGCCACTTCTGCCTTGGAGGTGCGTTTGGTAAGATCGTTCTCCACCCTGGAAGCCCTTTCTTCCAGGCTGGAGACCCGCTCCATCTCTGCATCCAGCTGAGGCAGTTGCCAATCAGCCGCAACCTCGTAAGCGTTGCAATCAGGCATCCACTTCAGAATTTGGTCCCGAGCAGAGTTGAGATGCAAACGGACAATCCCTGCCAGCAAATGGAATGGCCCAAGGCTGCCGAACAGCTATTCGCATAACCAGCCATGGCCATATATCGACAAGTTGTTGACGGGACCTAGGTAAAGGCGCATCATATCAGCAGAATTCCCATATTCCCAAGCAAATATGTCCCTCTGCAGGGGCGCAATGCGGCGCCGGTGGAAGTCGGCCCCCACTTGCTCGATGGTTAGACCGACAGCTTTGACGCAAGCAATCTGATACGTCTCCAACGTATCTACTTTTCCTAACGCTTTTCCTCTTGTTTTGGACTCTAATTTGCACGATTCGAATGAAACTAACCCCGGACTGACGCTGTTTTCAGCAGAACTACCATGGTGTTGTTTTTGTGCAGAAATAAAAGTTCTCGGATTGGAACGAAACTTTGCGAGGTTTTTTATATGAATAAAGATAATTTTAGAGCCAAGAACCATCGGAGGGGGGCACCTGGGTGGGCACAACCCACCAGGGTGCGCCACCCCCTCCAAGCGTGCCCAGGTGGGTTGTCCCCACCTGGTGGCCCCGCAGACCCTGAAACCGACGCTATAAAATCCTATTTTCCTAGAAAAAATGGTGGAGAAAGAATTATCGCGTTCCACGAGACGGAGCCGCCGTCACCTCATGTTCTTCATCTGGAGGCCAGATCTGGAGTCCGTTTGGGGCTCCGGAGAGGGGGGGTCTTCGTTATTCGTCATCACCAATCCTTCTCCATCGCCAATTCCATGATGCTCCCCACCGGGAGTGAGTAATTCCTTCGTAGGCTCGCTGGTCGGTGAGGAGTTGGATGAGATTCATCATGTAATCGAGTTAGTTCTGTTAGGGCCTGATCCCTGGTATCCACTGTGTTCTGAGATTGATGTTGCTATGACTTTGCCATGCTTAATGCTTGTCACTTTGGGCTCGGGTGCCATGATTTCAGAAGTGAACCGTTTATGTTATCACCATTATATCCATGTTCTAGATCCGACCTTGCAAGTTATAGTCACCTAATACGTGTTATGATCTGGCAACCCCGGAGTGACAATAGTCGGGACCACTCCCGGGGATGACCATAGTTTGAGGAGTTCATGTATTCACCGTGTGTTAATGCTTTGTTCCGGTTCTCTATTAAAAGGAGGGCTTAATATCCCTTAGTTTCCAATTGGACCCCGCTGCCATGGGAGGGTAGGACAAAAGATGTCATGCAAGTTCTTTCCATAAGCACGTATGACTATTTACGGAATACATGCCTAAATTATATTTATGAACTGGAGCTAGTACTGTATCGCCCTAGGTTATGACTGTCACAAGATAAATATCATCCAACAAATTTCCGATCCAATGCCTACGAATTTATCTTATATTGTTCTTGCTAAGTTACTAGTGCTATCATTACTGCCGCACTACTGCTATCACTGTTACCATTGCTACTGTCACTACTATCAAAACTATCGTATTACTTTGCTACTGATCACTTTGCTGCAGATAATTAATCTCCAGGTGTGGTTGAATTGGCAACTCGGCTGCTAATACTTACAAATATTCTTTGGCTCCCCTTGTGTCGAATCTATAAATTTGAGTTGAATACTCTACCCTTGAAAACTGTTGCAACCCCCTATACTTGTGGGTTATCACAATCCTGTTCAGCGTCGGGCGGAGCCTATCATTGGTAAGGCATAACTTACTCCAGTCGCTGCCGCGCGTGACGCATTCAATCCGCGCCGTGCAGAACTCCGGGGCATCCTTATCTTTGATCCAGCACCAATCCGCCCTCCATTCTTCCCACATGCTGCGCTGCTAGCCAGGGAGATAATCCCATTCAACCTTCTTGCCTCGGGGAATCCAGCTTATGTTTCCCGAGTGGTGAGATTTATCTTCAACCCGCGGGACAAAGAAGAGCCTGAACAGGTCCACATTGGTGGCAATGTCACGCCCAAGATGCGACCCTATCCTAAAGGAACACGAAGGTCCCGCCAAGGATAGAAGCGCATCTTGAAGACGCTTTTGCAAGGTGGATGTCATTACATCAACATTACATAATATTTGGGGATACATACAAGGCATACAAATGCCGCAAGAATACATCAATACATCATACATAAGCTCAACATCCGACTACGGATGAAACATAAACAGAAACTCAAACGACATCCACCCTGCTAGCCCAGGCTACCGACCTGGAACCTATCCCCTGATCGAAGAAGAAACAGAAGAAGAACTCCAACTCAAGAAACATTGCTCTCGCAACATGATCATCGCACACCTGTACCTGCAACTGGTGGTGTAGTAATCTGTCAGCCACGAGGACTCAGCAATCCCATTACCATGGGTATCAAGACTAGCAAAGCTTAATGGGAAAGGAAGGGGTAAAGTGGTGAGGTTGTAGCAGCGACTAAGCATGTATGGTGGCTAACTTACGCAAAGAAGAGCGAGAAGAGAAGCAACGGAACGGTCGTGAAACTAACAATGATCAAGAAGTGATCCTGAACTCCTACTTACGTCAAACATAACCCAGAAACCGTGTTCACTTCCCGGACTCCGCCGAGAAGAGACCATCACAGCTACACACGCGGTTGATGCGTTTTAATTAAGGTCAAGTGTCAAGTTCTCTACAACCGGATATTAAGAAATTCCCATCTGCCACATAACCGTGGGCACGGCTTTCGAAAGATAAATACCCTGCAGGGGTGTCCCAACTTAGCCCATTATAAGCTCTCACGGTCAACGAAGGATATTCCTTCTCCCGGGAAGACCCGATCAGTCTCGGAATCCCGGTTACAAGACATTTCGACAATGGTAAAACAAGACCAGCAAAGCCGCCCGATGCGCCGACATCCCGATAGGAGCTGCACATATCTCGTTCTCAGGGCAACACCGGATGAGCAATCCGTACAACTAAAACCAGACCTCAAGTTTCCCCGAGGTGGCGCTGCAAGGGGCTCTAGTTCGGACCAACACTTAGACAAGCATTGGCCCGGGGGGGCTAAATAAAGATGACCCTCGAGAGACTGACTCCCTAGGGAAAAGGAATAGGCTGGGCAAATGGTAAAACCAAGGTTGGGCCTTGCTGGAAGAGTTTTATTCAAGGCGAACTATCAAGGGGGTCCCATAAATCACCCAACCGCGTGAGGGACGCAAATATCAAGGAACATAACACCGGTATGACAGAAACTAGGGCGGCAAGAGTGGAACTAAACACCAGGCATAAGGCCGAGCATTCCACCCTTTACCAAGTATATAGATGCATTAATAATATAAGAGATATTGTGATATCCCAACATAAACATAATCCAACATAGAGCAAACTTCATCTTCACCTGCAACTAATAACTCTATAAGAGGGGCTGAGCAAAGCGGTAACATAGCCAAACAACGGTTTGCTAGGAAGGGCAACAAAGGTTAGAGGTTCATGGCAATTTGGGAGGCTTGAAGAGCAAGTGAATAGGTACGCAGCATAGCGATAGAACGAAGCAACTAGCATAGCAATGATAGTAATGAGATCCAAGGTGACGGTCATCTTGCCTGAAATCCCGCTAGGAAGAAGAACGAATCCATGAAGAAGATGAAGCCACGAAGACGAATGAATCCTCACGATCGCAGCGACACGGGAACTATCGAGAAGAAGCACACACCAAGGTAAACACACCACACATGAGCAAGGCATGATGCTCAACCAAGAATGATGCATGACAAGGCTACATGAAGCTACTCATGACAAGAGATGATGCATACAAGAACAACACATCAAGGCAAATTCAAATGAGGCCGGAAACAACATATAACAATTCCGGTAAGTCCTCATATGCAAATTTCGAAATTGGTCCAGAACTGAATAACCCTTATGTTCAATTTGTTAAACAGCAAGTTAAGATGCACCACGATGATCTACACGAAATTCTAGTCAAGTTTTGTCGTGGAATTGTCACGCAGATGTCCTCGAGCTAGGACTTAGTCGTGGAGCCATCGCAGCTAGGAAGCTTGAAGGGGTTATGCGGGACAAGGGACGCGAGGGTTAATACTGGTTCGGCCCCTTACGGTGAAGGTAAAAGCCTACGTCCAGTTTGAGGTGGTATTGATTAGGGTTACGATCACCAGGGAGCTAAACAGCTATGCCCGGCTCTCGATGAGATTGTTGTCGTCCTTAAACCGCTGCCGGGTCGTCCCTTTATATAGGGAGGCTGACGCCCAGCAGCCTTTAGAGTCCCGGCCGGCTCATCAGAGTGTCCGGCTCGGACTCTCAACTATACTTGCCTTACACTACAAGTTCTACAATAATAAAGATTGTAACTACAGGCCTTTAGCCATATCCGGGTCTCAGCCCATCTCCGGCCCATCGTCTTGAAACTTGGCTTCGGGCTTCTGGTCCCGACCGTACGAGTAACCCGGCCCCTCCTGGCGGGTGACTCTAAGGTCTATATCCTCAACATTAGGCCCCAGATTGATTTGAGCCGACTCATGTCAATCTTCAACTCTTCTGACAGAAAAAATCTCCGGCTTACCATACATGTGAAGGCAATAACCCGGAGTGACGTCATCCTCTGGACTCCGGATAATCCACCATGACATCATCCTCCATTAAGTCCGTTTTTTACTCCGCCAGATCCGCAACGGATCTTTGCTTTACTGTCATTCCGAAAATCGAGGCGTCGTGGGGGGAGATAACCACGCCGTGGTCTCTTTGAATCTCGCGCCCACTTATGACCTCGCCTTATAAATAGGCCGGCCCAACAGGCTCTTCTCACGCTCTCTTCTTCCTCCTAGCGCCGTCGCTCCTCTGCCCGAGCTCTGCCACTGCCGCCACCGTCGCGCCCCTGATCTTCATCAACCCGGCCGCTGCATCACCCTGACTCGGACCAGATAAACGGCGGCTACTTCCGCTCTTCTCCAACTCCGGTGAGTCTCTTCTGCCTTGTTAGAGCAGATCTGCGGTAGAGTTCAAACAGTTCATCCGCGTTCTTCGCCATTGTCCGCAGGCTTCAGTAGTTCTCGTAGTTGCCACCCTTGTTTGATCTTTAGATATGTATAGACTTGCCGTAGTAGTTGTTTGTTACTCATTTCACCTGCAAAACACACTTCTTTCCACTGCATAAGATCTCCTTTGAGCTCAAGAACTCCCCTGCGTCCGCATTTTAGGTCTAGAAAATTTTCTTTGCTCCGACCACTTTGATCCAAAAAAGTTACGGTAGTATGCAAAACCTGTTTTACCACACTTAGTAAAAACTGCAACCATAGAATCTTGGCGGCTTACATTTCCGGCTTAAAGAAAACACGTGCCGTAGAACTTTCCGGTTTAAAGAGAACCATGCTCTGTAGAATCCTCCGGCTTAACTGTGATAAAGCCGTAAACAATCAATCTTATCTTGAATGCCCCTGCGGCTTAAATAATCCACTGTACCTGAGTATATATCATTAGTCCCCTTCATAAGCCGCCATCTTAGCTTGAACGATAGATCTCCGGCTTATATTAACCCGGACACTTTTTCTCTTTATCATAGACCACCAACTTTCACCATGCCTCCCAAGGCTCCCATCACTTGCAACTGGATGAGGTCCAACGTCACCGACGAGACCCTGGCCAATTTCGTTAAGTCCGGATATTTGCCTAAGAAGGAAATCATGTCCTACCGTGCCCCTGACCCGTCGGAAGAGAGACCACAGCCACGGGACGGGGAGGTAGTGATCTTTGCAGACCATATGAGCCGGGGCTTCGCACCGCCCGGCTCAAAGTTTCTCAGGGACGTGCTCAACTTCTTTGACCTACGGCCTCAGGATATAGGACCCAACTCCGTATCCAACATCTGCAACTTCCAAGTCTTTTGCGAAGAGTACCTTGGAGAAGAGCCTAGTCTGCTGCTTTTCAGAGAGCTGTTTTACTTAAACCGCCAAAATGATTGTGCCAATGGGCCAAGTCTGGAGTTAGGTGGCATGTCCATCCAGCGGCGTAGGGACTGTCTTTTCCCTTACGCAGAGCCACCGAGCCACCCCAAGGACTGGAATATGACTTGGTTCTACTGCCAAGATACGTCCCCGGCTGACGAGAACCCGCTGCCTGGCTTTCGCCCAACACGTCTAGAGCCGACTCATCCGCTGTCGGACAAACTAACCGCAGGGGAAGGCCAGCCTCTGCTTCCAACTGTCAATAAGATCAAGGCCCTGCTAGGCAACGGTCTGAACGGAATTGACCTGGTCCGGGTCTGGATCTCATGGCGGGTGATCCCATTGAGCCGCCGCCCCGGCTTAATGTGTGAGTACACCGGGCGAAAGGATGACCCGCAGAGGCACAGTCGCAATGATCTTCCAGAAGACGTTGCAGAGGAAGAGACCAAGGCTCTTCTAAACGAGAGTCTGGCAGACTGTGGAAGGACCGGGTTAGCCCCCTTCTGCAAGACCAATCCAGCCCCAGCGGTGAGCCGCTGACTTTAACCTTTCAACTTCTTCTGCATGTAACCTTGACCTGAACTGTTTTAAGAATTCATTACTGTATTCTTCAGGCTGATGATAAATTCTCGCGGGTCAAATATGACCATGAGGCGGCCAAGAAGGCCAGGAAGGCAAAGAAAGCCGCCAAGAAAGCCGCCCCTCGCAAAAAGGGAAGCCGACCCACCGCTTCGGAGCTAATGCAATTAAGCGACAGCTCCGAGTCAGAGGTAACCCTTAACCTTTAAATTCTTGCTATATTTGTTGTTTGTTGCTGTCCGCCTTATCAATACTTGCTCATTGACAGGATGACACCGGCGCCAGTAACCCGGTGGTAGAAGAGGTAATGTCACTTTCCTCCGACTCGGAGCCCTTGCCACAGCTGAAAGTCCGAAGGGTAACTCGGAAAGTAAGCTTTTCACATCCTTTAGCTCATCAAGACCCTCAATTTCTTTTGAAGCGACAGGTTCACGAAAGCCAGCGTCACACCCGGACCAACAAGGACACCGATCTCTCCGCCGGGTTACCCGACGCAACAAGGAAGCGTCGCACTGAGGTTTTTTCTCACTTGTACCCTTTTCATCCGTTGGCGGGTGTTATCCGTCAGCCACTCAACTCTTCTGACTCCAATTATCAGGAGACCTCCCCCTCTTCGGGTGACTCCATGCAGTCAAATCTGCCGGCCTTCAAGACTGCGCCCGGGTAACAACAATCATCTTACATTATCTTTGTCTGTACTTACTCTTTGTGTGCCTAACACTTCTATCTTTTCAGTGCCCAGGCAAAGCTCACCAAAAGAGCGAAGAAGACCAGGTCAGCCGGAGTGCCGGACATACCTGAACCGGAGGTGACGGCTAAAGAGCCACCAGCTGCCTCCGCCCCCGAAGCCACCACTCCAATGGACACGGCACCTGAGGCCTCAGCCCCGACTACCAAGGCCACGACCGAGACTGCGGTTAACCCGGAGGCCTCCGGCTCAACCCCACCAGCAGACGACCCGGACATGGTAATCACCCGGACGGAGTTCGTTGAGCCGGGGAGACCGACTGCGCTGGCCAAATGCTCCGCGAAGGGGGAGTTGCTGCAGCCCCACCGGGTGAACCTGGACCTCTCCGGCTACACCGACTTGAGCATTGGAGAGCTCGTCTCTGGCTACATCAGCCAAGTACACAAGAGCTGGGACGCTGAGGTCGCCATGGTCACCCAGATCCAACAAAAATCTGAGGTATCCTTCTGCTGTCTTCTTACTTACTGCATAGTTACCTTTGCCATGCTAGCCCCCAAGTCGACGACTTATGCTTGAATATGTTGTAGACTTAGGTTCCGGCTTAGTCAACTGAGCCGGGCGGAACAGGAGGAGAAGGCTCTTGCTGAGAAGACCGCCGAGCTCTCCGGCCTAAAGCACCAGGTTTCCCAAATGGTGGCCGCTATCTTCGGTAAGTCGCCTCACCGGCTTTCATCAAGTTCATATATGTCATGGTTCATCCTTGTCACCGGCTTATCTGATTCTGTTAAACAGGTCCCAGGAGTGCCAACCTGAACTAGAGCGTGGTCACCAAGTTAAAGGCCGTGTACACCCTGGTGGAACAGCTCTACACCGGGTCACAGCGTGCCTTAGCTGTGGTGGCCCTATCCAACGAGGTGCCAACTCATCTGGCCGAAGTCCTGCGCCGGCTCGCCGTTCTGCCTCAGCGGATCCAAGAGCTGCGACGGGCCTCCGCGAGAGCCGGAGCAATCGCCGCGCTGAGCCGGGCCAAGGCATTCCTGCCGGAGATAGACCCGGCAGACATCGCCCTGGGTTACCCAAGTCTGAAGGAAGACGGCTCAGCCTTCGACCAGAAGGACTTCGCGACATGTGTGAAGGCTGTACGCCCGGTGGCCACCCTCATCGGGAACGACACCGACTTGACCAAGTACCAGCCGGGTTATGATGCGGAGAATCAGAGGATTCCAACCCCTCGCTATGAAGCCCTCAATCTGATCCCTCCGGCTCGTCAGCACACCTTCGCCCCGGAGATTGACCCGGCCGGGTTAATTGACGAAGAAGCCCAGTTCGAAGCTCTCAGCGGCATCGACTGGAAATCATCAACCTTCGAGGTCTTGGGATCAGCCGGAGGAGAAGACAGGAATGAGCCGGGGACTTCAACTCAGCGGGCATCATAATTTTGCTGGCGGCTTATCAAACATTGTTCCATCTTTTAGACTTGGAGAATTATTGTAATAGAGTAGGTGCAACAGTTTATCTCTGCCGTGCCATCGTGCACGTTTTGAATGCGAAAGCCCTTTAAATTTTCTTCTTTGATGTTTCTCCGGGTCATAATCATCCCTTTGTTTTTCTCAACCTCAAAAGGTGCCTTTAAGTATCTGCATATAAAAGGCAAATCACAAGTCTCGAGGCGGCTTACCGCCCTGAGAATCAGGTGTTTGAGATAAATAACCCGGAATATGAATTAAAAAAGACTGGTCCTTAATTATACTCTGAACATAGCCAAAATAACACACTTAACAGCCTGTAAGCATCTTCCGGCTTAAATAACCCGGGTAGCAAGGTTGACACCTTAACTCCGATTTACTTGCCTTGATGACACCCATGACGTGCAACTAACACTGCAAACCAAAGTTAAGCCGGCAAGTGAGACCCGGCCATGCACCCCTCAGAGTAAACTTTTGAAAAAGCAAAAGAACTTAGGGGCTTCCGATTCGAATACGACCAGAGACCCGGCCCAAAGGGGTTAAGCCAAGATTCGGATACGATCATATAGCCCCCAGTGGGTGCGGCGATGCCAATCAAGAGGGTACCGACAGCTATGTTCTCTTTGGTTCGAATACGACCCATGTTTGAACAGGAAGCCCCCAAGTGATTCTTAAAATTGTTTAACGACGCTGATTCAAATACGATCCACGTCGGTTCTCAGAGGGGTTAAACTATGATTCAAATATGACCAAAGGCAACCTCCCAATGAGCTCGGCACTTGGCCAATCAAATGGGTATCGACAGCTATGTTCTCTTTGGTTCGAATACGACCCATGTTTGAACAGGAAGCCCCCAAGTGACTTTACTGCTTACGGCTAGATTCGAATACGATCATAAGCCGGATCCTCCTTTAAGTCAGCATGTAATCTTGTAATAAAAACAACACACACATATTTGGAGGAGAGAAAAGGACAGAGGTCCTGCTTTATTGCTTATCATAATAGATACATGGCTGAGATAAATATGTACACCACGAGAGCCGGTAGCTCAAGTGTAGTAAGGCCGAAGCTGAGCTATGTTCCACGGCCGACGGGTCTCTTCCTCAGATTTACGTGAATCTTTGTACTCCCGAATATCAATGAGGTAATATGACCCATTGTGCAAGTTCTTGCTGACCACAAAGGGCCCTTCCCAAGGCGGGGATAACTTGTGTACATCTGTTTGATCCTGGATGAGCCGGAGCACAAGGTCGCCTTCCTGGAAGACCCGGGATTTGACCCGGCGGCTATGATAACGGCGCAGGCCTTGTTGGTAAATCGCTGAACGGGCTGCTGCCACATCACGCTGTTCATCCAACAAGTCCAGAGCATCTTGGCGCGCATGTTCATTATCCGTCTCAACATAAGCCGCCACGCGAGGTGAATCGTGACGGATGTCGCTGGGGAGGACTGCTTCTGCTCCATAAACCATGAAGAAAGGCGTGAAGCCTGTAGACCTGTTAGGAGTAGTGTTGATGCTCCATAAGACGGAGGGAAACTCCTCCACCCAACAACCCGGCGTCCGTTGCAAAGGGACCAAAAGCCGGGGCTTGATACCCTTCAGAATTTCCTGGTTAGCTCTCTCAGCTTGACCATTGGATTGAGGATGAGCCACTGAAGAAACATCAAGTCGGATATGCTCTCGTTGACAAAACTCTTCCATGGCGCCTTTGGAGAGATTGGTGCCATTGGCAGTTATAATGCTGTGCGGAAAACCAAAGCGGAAAATCACCTTTTTCATAAATTGAACCGTCGTGGCTGCATCACACTTGCTAACTGGCTCAGCTTCCACCCACTTTGTGAATTTGTCAACTGCCACCAAGAGGTGGGTCTTCTTATCTTTGGATCTTTTAAAAGGCCCAACCATGTCAAGCCCCCGGACCGCAAAGGGCCAAGTGATTGGGATCATCCTCAACTCCTGAGCCGGCCCGTGAGCCCGTCGTGAGAACCTTTGGCAACCATCACATTTACTGACCAAGTCCTCTGCATCAGCATGAGCCGTTAGCCAATAAAAACCATGACGGAAAGCCTTGGCCACAAGGGATTTTGAGCCGGCATGATGGCCACAATCTCCTTCATGGATCTCACGCAAGATCTCTTGACCTTCCTCAGGGGAGATACAACGTTGAAATGCCCCAGAAACACTGCGATGATGCAACTCGCCATCGATAAAGATCATTGACTTAGCCCGCCGGGTTACTTGCCTGGCCAAAGTTTCATCCTCAGGCAACTCTCCCCGGGTTATATAAGCCAGATATGGCATTGTCCAGTCTGGTATGACATGAAGAGCCGCCACCAGTCGTGCCTCCGGATCCGGGATAGCCAAGTCTTCCTCTGTAGGCAACTTAACCGAAGGGTTATACAGGACGTCCAGGAAAGTGTTAGGTGGCACCGGCTTTCGCTTAGAGCCTAGCCGGCTTAGAGCATCAGCTGCCTCGTTCTTCCTACGATCAATGTGCTCCACTTGATAGCCCTGAAAGTGCCCAGCAATGGCATCAACCTCGCGGCGATAAGCCGCCATGAGAGGATCCTTAGAATCCCACGTGCATGATACTTGTTGAGCCACCAAGTCTGAGTCACCAAATCACCTTACCCGGCTTAAGCTCATCTCCTTAGCCACCCGAAGACCGTGGAGCAAAGCCTCGTATTCAGCCGCATTGTTAGTGCAAGGAAACATCAACTGTAGCACATAATGGAACTTGTCACCCTTAGGGTAAGCCAATACAACGCCAGCCCCCGAGCCCTCCAGCTGCCTGGACCCATCAAAGTGAATAGTCCAATAAGTGTTGTCCGGCTTTTGCTCAGGCACTTGTGACTCTGTCCAATCATTGATGAAATCCACCAAGGCCTGAGATTTAACAGCAGTACGTGGCACATATTTGAGGCCATGAGGTCCAAGTTCTATAGCCCACTTAGCAATTCTCCCTGTGGCCTCTCTGTTTTGAATAATATCCCCAAGAGGGGCAGAACTGACCACAGTGATGGGATGACCCTGAAAATAATGCTTAAGTTTCCGGCTCGCCATGAACACACCATACACAAGCTTCTGCCAATGCGGGTACCGCTGTTTGGACTCAATGAGCACTTCGCTGACATAATAAACTGGCCGCTGAACCAGATGCTCCTTACCCGCTTCCTTGCGCTCCACACAATAGCCACGCTGACTGTTCGTGCGTTTTCCGCCACATACAGTAGCAAGGGCTCCTTATCAACCGGAGCAGCAAGGACCGGGGGCTCTGCCAGCTGCTTCTTCAACTCCTCAAAAGCGGTATTAGCCGCATCATTCCAGACAAAGTTATCAGTTTTCTTCATCAACTGATATAAGGGCATAGCCTTCTCACCCAAACGGCTTATAAACCGGCTTAAAGCAGCGATGCGACCCGCCAAGCGCTGTACGTCATTTATACACGCCGGCTTAGCTAGGGAGGTGATGGCCTTGATCTTCTCCGGGTTAGCCTCAATGCCTCTGTCAGAGACCAAGAAGCCCAGTAGTTTGCCTGCAGGAACACCAAAAACACACTTGGCCGGGTTAAGCATCATCTTATAGACCCGGAGATTATCAAAGGTTTCCCTTAAATCATCTATCAGGGTTTCCTCTTTGATGGATTTAACCACAATATCATCCACGTAAGCATGAACATTGCGCCCGATCTGTTTATGAAGACAGTTCTGTACACAACGCTGGTAAGTCGCCTGTGCACACTTGAGTCCAAAGGACATAGACAAATAGCAGAAGGCTCCAAAAGGAGTGATGAACGCCGTCTTCTCCTGGTCCTTAACTGCCATCTTAATCTGATGATACCCGGAATAAGCATCCAAGAAACTTAAGCGTGCACAACCTGCCGTAGCATCAATGATTTGATCAATACGGAGGAGGGCAAAAGGATCAGCCGGACACGCCTTATTCAAGTCCGTGTAGTCCACACACATCCGCCAGGTGCCGTTCTTCTTGAGCACGAGCACCGGGTTAGCCAACCACTCTGGGTGAAAGACTTCAACGATGAACCCGGCTGCCAAGAGCCGGGCCACTTCTTCACCAATAGCTTTCCGCCTCTCTTCATTAAACCGCCGGAGAAACTGTCTGACCGGCTTAAATTTCGGATCAACATTGAGAGTATGCTCAGCGAGTTCTCTAGGTACACCTGGCATGTCAGAAGGTTTCCATGCGAAGATGTCCCTATTCTCACGGATGAACTCAATGAGCGCGCTTTCCTATTTTGGATCCAGATTGGCACTGATGCTAAACTGCTGAGATGAATCTCCTGGAACAAAATCAACAAGCTTAGTTTCATCAGTCGACTTAAATTTCATCGCCGGCTCAGTCTCCGTAGTCGGCTTTTTCAGAGAGGTCATATCTGTTGGGTCGACATTGTCTTTGTAGAACTTCAATTCCTCTGTAGCACAAACAGACTCTGCATAAGCCACGTCGCCTTCCTCACACTCTAGAGCCACTTTTCGGCTGCCGTGAACCGTAATAGTCCCGTTGTGACCCGGCATTTTGAGCTATAAGTACACATAACACGGCCGTGCCATGAACTTGGCGTAAGCCGGCCGTCCAAATATAGCATGGTATGGACTTCGTATCTTGACCACCTCAAAGGTCCACTTTTCCACCCTGTAGTTGTTCTCATCACCAAAAGCCACTTCCAATTCGATCTTGCCGACTGGATAAGCCGACTTACCAGGTACCACACCATGAAAGATAGTGTTGGACTGGCTGAGATTCTTATCAACCAACCCCATACGACGGGAAGTCTCATAATAGAGGATGTTGATGCTGCTGCCTCCATCCATGAGCACCTTTGTGAACTTGTATCCTCCCACTTGAGGAGCTACCACTAAGGCCAAGTGGCCCGGGTTATCCACCCGAGGAGGGTGATCCTCCCTACTCCACACTATGGGCTGCTCAGACCATCGTAAGTAGCGTGGGACTGCCGGCTCAACAGCATTCACCGCCCTCTTGTGAAGTTTCTGATCTCGCTTGCACAAACTAGTGGTAAACACATGATACTGTCCACCGCTTAGCTGCTTTGGATTGGTCTGATAACCCCCCTGCTGCTGTTGATGACCCTGGCCAGCCTGTTGATGAAAGCCCCCTTGACCATTCTGAGGACCGGAATTTGAGCCGCCACCCGGGCCATGAAAGCCGCCAGCACCTGAGCCGCCGCCCGGGCCATTGTAACTCTTAAAGGCCTTCATGATCGCGCAATCCTTCCACAGATGAGTCGTTGTCTTCTCTCTAGAGCCATGCCTTGGACAAGGTTCATTCAACAGCTGCTCCAGCGTTGGACCTGACCCGCCGCTTCGGGGAGGGGGCCTCCCCTTGCGTCGCTGGTTATTACCTTGGGAGTTGGCGTTGGCTACAAACTCTAGGCTGCCATCGGCCTTACGCTTGCCTCCTCCTTGGTTCCTCGGGTTAAACTGAGGACCCTTGCCATTGCCGTTCTTCTTTCCCTTCCCTGTCCTTTCATCATCTGAAGGGGGATCCTTGGTACCATCGGAATCGGCGTACTTGACAAGAGCCGCCATTAGTGTACCCATATCGGTGCAGTCACGTTTAAGCCGCCCGAGTTTCATCTTAAGGGGCACAAAGCGACAGTTCTGTTCCAGCATTAAGACTGCAGAGCCGGCATCCATCTTATCTGATGAATCTATGATCTCCTTGACCCGGCGAACCCAATGGGTCGTGGATTCACCCTCCTACTGCTTACAGTTAGTCAAATCCACAATTGACATAGACTGCCTACAGGTATCTTTGAAGTTTTGGATGAACCGGGCTTTCAGCTCAGCCCAAGACCCAATGGAATTCGGTGGTAGCCCTTTCAACCACGTGCGGGCAGTTCCATCTAACATCATGGTGAAGTACTTGGCCATGGCCGCCTCACTGACCTCCAGCAGTTCCATAGCCATCTCATAACTCTCAATCCAGGCCGCGGGAAGTAAGTCAGCTGTATAGTTAGGCACCTTCCTAGGGCCCTTGAAGTCCTTAGGTAGACGTTCATTACGGATAGCTGGCACCAAGCAAGGGACACCCCCAGTCCTGGTAGGGATACCTACATCAACGGAAGTCGTCGGATAAGCCGGGGGGGTCTGGTAAGCCATTAATTGAGGCACTTGCTCCGCCTCTTGGCGCGCTCGGTCCTGGTCTACTGCGTAAAGGGCTCTATTATGAGCCGGGCCATGGCCAGGGGGCGGGTCATGGCGCCGGACATTGCCTGAGCCGGTTGCTGAGACCACCTGCCGGCTGTAACTCGGGCTCTGACCCGGACGAGGGGTCGAGTGGATCCTATCCCGGCTGTAGGAGTACGCCTCTTGCTGTGCCAGTGCCGTCTGCAGGAGTTCCCTGACCCGGCGGGTCTCGATGGCCGTCGGAGAGTCGCCGTCAACGGGGAGAGCCGCCAGCCGTGCTGCCGCAGCTACCATGTTCTCCAGCGGGTTATTATAATGTCCCGGGGGTATTGGCACATACTGAGGCGGGGAAGGGGGCACCTGGGGAGGCCCCATCACTTGCGGCTGAGTAAGGGGTCCAGACCCGGGCGCGATACCCCCTGGCGGGTTACTAGACCCTGCACCTGGCGTGTTGAAGAGGTTGCGTGGATCGTAAACCGGTGGGAGTCGAGACTGGGCCTTTTGATGCCTCCTTCTCATGACCTCATTGGCCGCGTTCTGATCCATCGTGAGTTGGAAGGACTGCGCCTGAATCAGCTGAGTCCGGGCATCGAGAGCCGCCCGCTCCGCAGCCAGCCTGATTCCTTCCGCTGCGAGATCCTCTTTAGCCTTTATCAGATCCAATTTCAACTGTGCCACCTCCGCATCATGCTGGGCTTGATCCGCCGGGTCAACCGTGGCGGTTAACAGGGCCGTCATCTTGTCCGTGAGATCCATCAGCACCTGAGCCGGCGAAGGCACCGGGTTTCCCGACCCAGCAGCGGGGTTCTGAACAGGCTGTGCCCCAGCCATAAAGACTCCAACCTGACTTGGCGGCTCAAAAAGGTCCAGAATACTATAGCCATCGGAACAACCCATGAGCCTGCCATCTTGAAGTTGGTACAACGAGTTTGACTCATCGGTGGCCGACTCGCCGTCAGAGCCGGCGGCCGCCTCATTACCAGACCCAGATGGATCAGAGGGTCCTCCATGGATGCATGCCACAAACGCGCGCTTTAGGGCAGGCCGGGCCCAGGAGGGTCGTGCGCGCCGAGCCGTTTCGATGAGATCGGCGCAGAGATCCGGCTCAGGGCCCGGCTCACCAATCTTGCCGATGAAGACATGAATTCCGCCGAAGGGGACCCGGTACCCGTACTCAACTGAGCCGGCGTCGGGGCCCCAGTCTGCATCGTCGATGTAGAGCTTGCCGCGACGACTCTTGGTCATCCGGCCCACAGCGTATCCCTTGAGCCCTTCGAAGCTGCCCTTCAAGAACTCAAATCCACCGTGCGCTGGCCCCACGGTGGGCGCCAACTGTCCTGGAATTGTCACGACAGATGTCCTCGAGCTAGGACTTAGTCGTGGAGCCATCGCAGCTAGGAAGCTTGAAGGGGTTATGCGGGACAAGGGACGCGAGGGTTTATACTGGTTCGGCCCCTTACGGTGAAGGTAAAAGCCTACGTCTAGTTTGAGGTGGTATTGATTAGGGTTACGATCACCAGGGAGCTAAACAGCTATGCCCGGCTCTCGATGAGATTGTTGTCGTCCTTAAACCGCTGCCAGGTCGTCCCTTTATATAGGGAGGCTGACGCCCAGCAGCCCTTAGAGTCCCGGCCGGCTCATAGGAGTGTCCGGCTCGGACTATCAACTATACTTGCCTTACACTACAAGTTCTACAATAATAAAGATTGTAACTACAGGCCTTTAGCCATATCCGGGTCTCAGCCCATCCCCGGCCCATCGTCTTGAAACTTGGCTCCGGGCTTCTGGTCCCGACCGTACGAGTAACCCGGCCCCTCCTGGCGGGCGACTCTAAGGTCTATATCCTCAACAAGTTTCATATAAAGTTCATTAGATTCGGAGCTACGGCCTAGAAGATATGAGCAAAACAAGTTAAACATGGCATTGATGCAAAATGCATACAAACATCAAGCAAACACCTCAAAACAAGGATGCAACATGATAATATGAGACTACATGCAAAACTAAGCAAGTTTCATATAGAGCATGCTCGAAACGGCGCAACGGTGCAACACATACACTCCAAACAAGACATAGCAACAATCTGTCCAAAACAGCAACTATGCAACTAGCAAGCATCAAAACAATATGCTACAGCACCTCAACATGAAAAAAAAGGCATGGACATGACGCACAGGTAAAGCACAACAAAACATGAACACTGAGCTATCTCTAAAAATCACTAGAACAAGCTCAAAAGGACATGGCAAGATTGCAAATAATAACAGGTTCACAGACTTGGCAGAAATTACTGGACATGGCAGATATAACATCAGGTAGCAATGTTTAGAGCATGAAATCAACATGACACAGGAACATAACATAGCAAACAAGGCATGACATGAACCTACTCAAAGCATATGACAAAAGTCCCTTACTGACCATAAGCCAAAAAGGACAAGAAGATATGATGGCGAGCACGTAAACATAGCAAGTTTCGTTATCAGGTTTCAGACTTAGCAGAAAACAGAGCATGACAGAAACAATAATATGAAGGCATGTTGGTGAGCTTGATGCACTCACCACAAGGCATTGCATGACAAAACAAACATATCTACAGCAAGACGGCATGTTTATGAAGCTAACCATGGCAAGAACAAATATATAGCATGTATGTATCAACTACAACAAGCTTGGCAAAATTGCATATCATGTTAAGAATCTGCCGGAAATATTTTATAGCAAAAGTAGAGCAAGATTGAGTCATGCTATGGCACTCCATAATTGTAAACAAGGGCATGGATGGATCAATTATAACAATATCTACAAAACATCCTTATTGAACATCTCCACAATATGCATGGATCTCTCTGTAGCATCAAGTTTACATGGCAATAAAATAACAGCAGACAAAGACTTAGAGAAATCACTAAGTCCCTGAAATCAGAAACATTACGGGGCCTAGTTTGCATGCTTGTGCTAGTCACCACAGACATCACAAAAATACATGGCATACACCACTGGAAAGATGGCATGGCATACAACAAAACACATGTAGAGCTCATGCCCATAAGATGCACAGATTAAATGATACAAAAATAACAAATCTCCAAGTTCTACTAAGAACCAGAAGATAACAGCAACTAGCACTCTTGCAACGATGATTTGTGCATCAAGATGGACTCAAATGAACATGGTGCAATGGAACAAAATGTAGAGCATCACGAGACGAACATTTCGATATATTACAACAGCGAAACGGAGCTATATGCAGAGAGTTACACTAGGTCAAACAAATGCACATATTAAGAAAAACTGGGGACTTAGAAAAATAACGACC
>NC_057805.1:310819966-310968355 GCF_018294505.1 Triticum aestivum | reverse complement strand
AGAGAGGACCGGCGGCGGCGACGTGTCGTGCTGGGATTGGTCGGGACGGCGGTGGACGGCGTCCGGCGGCAGGCGGACATGTCCGGTGCGGTGAGGGAGGAAATTTAGGGTTTCATCTGCGATTTTTTCGGTGGAGAGGGCAAATATATAGGCAGAGGGAGCTAGGAGAGTCCAAACGAGGTGCGGTTTTCGCCCACGCGATCGTGATCGAACGACCGAGAGCATGGCGGAGGCTTAGAGGGGTTTTGGGGCTGTTAGAAGGGGGGTTTTGCTGCAACACCCAAACGGACTTTGCGGTTGCCCGGTTAACCGTTGGAGTACCAAACGACCTCCAAATGGAACAAAACTTGACCGGTGGTCTACCGGTAGTATACCAAGGCCACTTGACAAGACTCGGTCCATTCCGAGAACGTTTGACACCCGCTCACGAAAAGAAAAAGAGGGGTGCACTGGAGGAGATGGGAGTGCCGGGTTGCAAAACGGACAACAGGGAAAATGCTCGGAAGCATGAGACCAACACGTATGCAAATGCAATGCACATGATGACATGATATGAAATGCAGATGATGACATGGCAAAATGCAACACGCAAGCAAATGACAAGGCAAGGACGGCAAATAACTGGCAGACACCTGGCGCAACGGATCCGGGGCGTTACAAGCAACTCCAACGAAGTTCTCGCATAGATGGGCAAATATGGCCATGTCCGCCATTGCATTTGGCTTGAAATCTAGAAGATGGAAACCATATATCATCATCATGGCGCACAAGAAATTAGAGAAGGGGGAGGTGAGGCCGCAGAGGAAGTACACGCTGAAGAAGCAGTACGAATCCGATGGAACCCTGTCCCCCTCAGGCAGGACCACGGGCGGTCCATGCCCTTTTGGAACTTCCCTCCCCCACATATAGGCATACTTCGCGATCAAAGTATTGGCATCCAATCTTGACGAGAAGAAGACCACATCTTCCTACTGCTTCCTGTCCAGTTCCTCCGCCCTCTTCTTCCTCCCCTCTGTTGTGTCATCCTTCGCGGTGTCTGCCCGCTTCCTCCTCGTAGCAGCCGTTTTTTGCCCCATCTGATAGGATCACAGTATGGGCAGGAGATCTGGCGGAGCGTTGGGGATGGATGGTGGTGTGAGAGCAGTTGCTTGGCTTGAGGAAGAAGATGAAGGGGGAAGAGATAGATACAGATGAGCAGTGCCCCCTCGCATTGCATTTTTATTGGGAACGGGCGTGGGGGCTGGCTCTTCGGTATTTTTCCTAAGAAAGTTGTCGTTTTTGCAGACGCACTACCCATTAACTGCTACAGTTCCACGACCCCACGACCTGCGGTAATTACGCGGAGTGGACTTTGGATTGACTAGTCATCATAACAACCGCTGCATGGGCAGCATTTCTTTGACATGTGTCCATGCACAATTTGGGGCCTAACCCAACGTGCCCAGCGACACGTATGGCTCAGGCCCGGGGGCTTCTGTCGGGGTACAGAAATAGGGGTGTTTATTCCACCTGACTTGTGCATGGACAAAAAACCTCCGCCCCGGAGCCAAGGCTTGACGAAGGAACAGCTACACCAACATACAAAGCAAGGCCCAGCTAGAAGAACCGCTCCTTCTGAGATCAAGGAGCGGATCAAGAAGACCAAGTCAAAAGAAGAAAACAGAGCATCACTTTGGGAAGTCCTCCGTTGCCGGGCAGGAGAGCCTGGTCGGGTCGAGGCCGCCCCAGGGACAAGTCCAAGATTTCCCCGACAGGCTTGCCGGGTCCGCCAAGGGCGAGGACTCCCGCCAAGGCACCACCGCTCCACCGCACGGGGACGCAAGTCACTCATCAGTGCGGTGCCAAGCCCGTAAGTGAATAAGTGGCTTCCACTAAGCACGTGGCGGCCCGTTAGAAGACAGATTAATCTCATGAAGACACCCGTCCAGAGGCATGTCAAACTGATAAGCAGGAGATGATTAAGCGGCACGGCAGGCTTGCCGGGCTTAGTAGTGCACTTAATGCACTTAGTCCTAACTGCCAGAGTTAGGTATGATAGCACTATTAGTTATCTAATCACTAGATAAAGACTACTTTGCCAATGTGGCGACCCCTTAAGCTATAAAAGGAGGTCTGAGGCAACTTAGCAAAGGATTCGGACCCTTACACACTTGTACGTGCGTAGCATCTCTCCCCGAGGCCACCTTGCCGGGTTTGAGCGCTGCCTGTTTATTTTGTTCTTCCAACCAATCCACCAAAGCAGGAGTAGGGTTTTACTCTTCCCAGCGGCCCGAACCTGGGTAAAAACCACCAGCGTCACCACCGTCATGCTGTTTCATGGCCTCCGCTCTTTGTGAAACATCACCTTCCCCCTTGCCGAACCACAAGGGGCCGATGGCCCCATAGGTGATCGTGATCCTCCACGACACCCTTCTTACAAAGAAGGACGTCGTGGAGACGCTTCGTGAGGGCCCGTACAGTGGTCGCATCCTCCCCGAGCGCCACCGCCTACGTCGAGAGTGCGACCGCCTATGCATTGAGCGTGGCTGCATCCGCCGAGAGGGCGTCTGCGGCAGCCGACAGGGCAGCTGCAGTAGCTACTGCGACGGCGACTACAAATGACGAGAGCACTCGAGCAGCTGTATGTGCCGCCAATGTCGCCCTGAGCCGGGTTGAGGCCATCCACGCCAAGATCGAGGACGCCCATGCCAAGATATTCCAGGCCTCCTCAGAATCCAGCATGCAACCCACGTCCGGAAAGGCGGCGGTGGCCATGGAGCACCTGCTTACTTATGAGATTGCCGAGCGGGAGCTAGAGATGCAGGAGGCGAGGGAGATCGAGGAGCGCCGGGAGGAGGAGTTGCACATGGCTGAGGAGGATGTAGAGAAGAGCCTGTCCATCGAGGAATCAGCGGTGGAGTACCAACGCAAGCTCTAGCGCAGCCACTACTACGAGTACTACAACCTTGAGGGCGGCGTTCAGGACGAGGACGAGGATGATGACACGGTCCACTTCAGCCTGGGGGACGCGGAGTCCACCAACAGCGGCATGTCACCGGGACAGGTCATCAACGTCTCATCTTACACCGGCAAGGCATAGGGCAGCGTGTCAGCGGCTTTGTTAAAATTATGCGTACTTACACTGGTACACAGACGTGCTATACAAACCGTTCCCCCCTTTCCGTGACGGAGTTTTAAACCGCCATCTAGTGAGTGTGTGCGATAGGGGGGTCCTTCCCGCACGACCCAGAAACCGTCGGGCATAGGCCCTCCGGTCACACACGCGGGGGCAAAATGAGCTCGTGTGCGGTCAGGCGAGTCATCGAAGCCCAATCAATTCCGTTCGTATGTACATCCCACACAGTGAATCCCAGAAAAACATTTCCGCTCATATGTATATCACACATAGTTGTGTAGAAATGTTTGTGCTAGGTGGCCTAACGCAAACAGTTCTCGGTTGGAAGCCGTGTGTGATTGTTAGTTGATCCAACACGCCTACTTTCTCGAAACTATGTGGGTTGTTTGATTTCATCGCCCACGGTGTTGTCAGAGTAACCTCTACAGTAGAAAGCCCCAATAAGCAGGGAAGTAAGCCTATTATTGATAATCCATGTAGTAATCAAATAGACATTTCTTATAAAACACACCAGATATTTCATATCCGTATAACGGCAACCAGGATTTCATAATCGAATTACATCAGATAGCTTCAGCACTCGGTTACACCAAAGAGGGATATAGATAGGTACGCTATTACACAACAACACCAAGTTTCACATGCAACATCGAAAACCCTTGGAAAGTAGCATCATACATGATAAATAGACAGATAATCTCATCTGGGAAACTGCAGAAGTAGAAGGCGAATATTGAGCTTTCAGTGATGTTGAATGTCCTTGCAACTTTAGGACAGTGGCTATGGATAATTGCCCACCCAACCTTCGTCCTCTTCAGGAAGACTTCAATATTGTACTGTGGGTGTAGAATGAATACCTTCCTCGCCTCTTGACCATGCAGGTGGTTTGAGAGGTAATCATCGGTGAACTGATTTGAAAAGTACTGAAAACAAACATATGCATAAATCGCTATTATACATTTTGAAATGGCATAAGGGGTAAAAACAAGGTAAAAGAGTTAGTACCATCCTATAGTTTAATGGTGTCTTCTTCATTGTGCAAACAAAGATCTTGATGTTATTCGTCGCAAGGTTCTTTATCCTAACAATCTTTCTAAGTTTCTTGACTTGATTGATATTCATGGACATCTCATTTCCCCATATGCAAAATGGGTCGAACAGTGGGTCTAAGCCTCTAACAGCAGGACCTACATGTCCAAGACCAAATTCTAAGAAACCTAAATTTAGAATGATTCCTACAACTGCACAATAATGTGCTATTAGCAAAAGGACCATGCATGAGCAAACCTCGATGGTAAACCGCAGTGCCTCTCATTGTTTCCCTGCAACACATATAAGGAAGATCATGATAAGGTTAACTGAGAGTTGCCATACTATCAATAGAATATGCATTGAGTACAACCAAATTCAATTTATTTCTCACATGCATAACAAAACAAAATTGTACCCACAACAAATGAAAATCAAATTGCAGAATTGAACCAAACAGTTAACTGGACAACAGACCAAATGAACCAAAACAGTTAACTGAGCATGACATTGCAGAATAGAACAATACTAGAAGTTAACGAAACCAAGAATGCTTGAGAATAGTACTATGAAATGTAGCAATTGTTGGACCAAATGTTAATTGAACATTACATTTCAGAATACTAGATTGCATATTAACATTACAGAGGACAAATCACTAGAAGGCACTGGCGGTGGCCTCGAGAAAACAACACGAACTTTTTTTAAAGTAGACAACCGCATGGTGGTGTCGACGATGGCCTCGAAAACGAGGTGCTCCTCCAATCTGGCAGTCGGCACGCATGGTAGCCATAGCGACCTCATCCGCGCGTGCGGCCGTGATTTGCTTCTCCGCTGCCAGATGCTACTGAGCTCCATGTTATACTGCATGCGAAATGGCTGTGGGCGATGCTTAATTGGAGGACGGGGCTAGTGATTTGGGCAGAATGTGTCGCGTCGTCGGTTTGAGGCATGTGGGATGGGGAAGGAGGAGGATGGTGTGCGTGGGGTGTGGATTACCTGGCCATATCGACGAGGCCGCGCGGCAAGAAGAAGGGTCACCGATGAGGAGGCGTCGCTGTAAGAAGAAGGGTCGCCGGCGAGGAGGCGGCGCTACCAGTAAGCAGTAGTGAAGGTTTGAACTTGGAAAGCAAGGAGGAACATTCAAAATGTGGCTTTTGGTGGGGGGAGATAGATATTTCTGCGATGGCAGAAAGATTTCGCTCGGTGCCGCGTGAAACTGGCGCGCAAGTGTGGTTCAAGC
Source organism: Triticum aestivum (assembly GCF_018294505.1). Taxonomy (NCBI): domain Eukaryota; kingdom Viridiplantae; phylum Streptophyta; class Magnoliopsida; order Poales; family Poaceae; genus Triticum; species Triticum aestivum. Next base: position 310,962,968 of record NC_057805.1, on the reverse strand, counting down.
GCGGGCGGTGGACTGTAGACAACGAAGCTTCCTGCATAAGCCAGACTAGACGGTGCGCCAAGATATTTTATATTGCATCCCACACGATTCTTGCTAGTAAACTGTTTGTGGTATACCTGAATTTTTTCATTCTAGTTTAAAAGACCAAATGGTGTTACAGAGGGAAAGGATGGTGTTTGAATTTCTAGAACATTTATCTACTGTGAACATGCAACTATATGAGTGCCGTGTTAAAATTTGGAATTATTCCGGGTTCGGTTGGCATTTTTATCCATTAATTGATTTTCAGGCATTTTATGTGCATAAAATTTGAACTACAAGCACATGCTCTAGTGCACCAAAGTTTGTTGAAAAATGACATGTGTGTATTTGGGTGAATTTATAGAGCCCATGCAAGAATGGGTATGAAATTCATACATCTGGGTGTCGTGGCTCGGCCGAAAACATTGAGAAACTTGGTTTTTAAATCCCAAACTCGCCTGAAATTCATGAAACTTGGCATGGTGTCATTTCATGGCACCAACATGCCTGGTAAAAAATTGGCCGAATTGGGACAAGTTTTGGTATAGGCTTCTTGCAAATTGGAGCTTCACTCAAGAAGGCGTGTGGTTTCGAGAGGGAACGTGTCACCTTTGTGTGCGAAACGACATACGCTGCCCATCTTGATTTTTTTATAGAGCAAACATAGAACTATATGAGTGTCGTGTTAAACTCTGGAATTATTCCGGGTTCTTTTCGCCTTTTTTATGCATGAATTGTGTCTCTAGGCATTTATTGTGAATAATTCAAATTTGAACTACAAGCACATGCTCCAGAGCACCAAGTGTCGGGTGGTTGGTGCGACATATGCCAAAGGATGGCTAATCATTGTGGGAGCCAATAAAACATCGCCGGTGCTGGAAACGGGATGAGGCGAAGACATGCACGCCGGCGAATCTTACCCAGGTTCGGGGCTCTCCGAGGAGATAACACCCCTAGTCCTGCTCTGCGGGGTCTCCGCATGATCACTAGATCGATAAGGGTAGCTACAATCGCTCCTAGAGCTGTTGGGATCAAGGGAGAAGAAGAACAAGGCTAGCTCTTGCTCCTCTCTTTCTATGGTGGGTGTGTGTGTGCTATGCTTGGAAGCCAAACATGCAGAAGTGCGAACCCTTTGCATGGGTGCTCCGGGGGGTTTATATGGGCCTACCCCCCGGGGGTACAATGGTAATCCGACTGGGATCTGGTCCCAGCCGTCAGTGTCTACGCTCGCCGGCTTCTCCCACGGCTGCTGGGTCCCCCTGGCTGGTGGGTCCCGTCGGCTGCCGGCTACCTGGTCGACAGGCCGGCCCCACCGCCTAGGGTTTTGTCGGCGGCTGCTTACTGTAGCCGCACCTCTGATGATGAGGGCTTTGTCGAGGTGAGCATGGCTACAGTGGGCCGCCTCGGGGGCTATCACTGTAGCCTCACCCTGTCTTGTCTCCTTAATGGGGCTCCTGCTTCGAGGAAGGGAGTGGCCGGCTTCTGGAGGCCAGCTATACTCTTGGCCGACTAGGAAGAGCCGGGCCGCCTTCACGCCTCTCTCTGACTGAAGGGGCCCGCAGTCCTTGGGCCGTACAGGAGTGGGTCGTGGATGACGTCGTAGCTGGCGTGGCTACAGTGCCGAGCCGCACGGGGGACATCCCTCCCGTACGGCTTCCTGTAGCCATGCCCGCCTCGGGCTTCGGGGGTCGTGGGCCGCACTGTGGCCATACCCCGTCAGGTCGCCGTTATGTAGGAGTGGTTGTGGTCTTGGCCGTCTCCTAGGAGTCGGCGTCCTTCTTGGTCGGCTTCTGGGTGTCGGCCACCCCGTGGTCGTCCTGGGGAGGAGTCGGTGAGGCCGGGTCGCCTTTCGGGAGTCGGCTTTAGTGGTAGCTCGCCGAGGAAGGCGGCCCGAATGCTTGGAGTGCTTGAAGGCCCAAAGGCCTGATAAATTTCTTGAAGAGCCAGGGGTGGCCGGTTTGGCTACCCGTGGCCATTTACCCCGACAGTAGTCCCCGAAGCTGATTGGGCTTCGAGGTGGAGTGGGGTTCGAGAAGCTCGATCAGCTTCCTATCGTGACGAGCCGGCGGCTGGGAGCCGGCCTTGGTCTGGCGCGCCGCCTTAGGCGAATTCTTCTGGAGTCGGGGGGCGGGAAACCCGCAGGGTCGTGCACCGGGCCGCGGGCAGGCCTCGGGCCGTTGGCGTGCCACGTGGCCGGAAAGCCTGCCAGCCCACGCGCGTGACGGGACGTCGCCGCAGGGGGGCCCACCACGTCCGCGCCCCGGCCCAGGCGCGGATCCTCTGTATCCCGAAACCGCCCGCACGTTCCGTGCGGCAGTTTCTGCTCGCACTTATGCGTAATAAACGCGAGACGTGGGGGGAGTGGGCGCAGTTAATCCAACGTCTCCCCCCCTACGTCCGGCCTCTTCGGCCGCGTGAGGCTATAAGTAGGGGGAGGCGGAGGGCGCTGACCCTCGCACGCTCCTCCTACTCCCTTCGTCTTCTCGCCTTGCTTGTTCTTGCGACAGCGCCTCGCCGCCACGCTCTTCCTCCGCACGCTCCTCTGCCGCCGTGCTAGCTTCCGCTATGCCTCCCCACGTAGAGCAGCTTGGCGGGGATTGGGATGGCTCCATCGTCCATAACGACCACATCGACTTCCTCCGCGGCACCCGGCGTCTGCCCAGCGCGGACAAAGTGGAGGTCCGCCTCGCGCCGGAGAAGGAAGTCAGGCCGGCGCCGCGGGATGGCGAGCGGGTGGTCTTCTGCTCGCACTTCCTGCGCAGCTTCGGCCTGCCAGTGAGCGCCTTCTTCCGCTCCTGGCTGGAATTCTACCAGCTCCAGCCGCACCACCTCACCCCCAACGCGGTGGTGCTGCTGTCGGCCTTCGTCACCCTGTGCGAGGGCTATCTTGGCGTCCTCCCCACCCTCGAGCTCTGGGGGGAGTTCTTCCAGTCGAAGCTGGGCACGCGCGTGAGGGGCGTGCCGGCTCAGACCGGCGCCTTCATCGCGTCGCGGAGATCAGGCGCCGACAACCCCTTCCCTGTCATCACGCTGATCCAATCAGTGAAGAAGTGGCAGAAGTCATACTTCTACGTGCGGAGCATCTCTCCCCGAGGTGACTACCTCAACCTGCCGGCTTACGTAGCCGGCCCGCCGGCGGGGAGGCTGCCCCAGTGGTCCTTCCGGGCAGTGACGCTGTCGCAGGGAGGAAACGCCGCCATCGCCCGCCTGCGGGTGATGGTCCAGTCGGAGGGCCTGACGGGGCCCGACCTCCTGGCCGCGTTCGTCACGCGCCGGGTCCTTCCGCTCCAGAGCCGGCCTCATCTGATCTGTCAGATGAGCGGCCAGCTCGATCCGAGCCGGATGTGCACCAAGGAGATGTCGCGGCCTGACGCCGCCGACATGGTGAACTACCTCGCCAATTGCCAGCTTTCCGAAGACTGGCAAGGAGCCATACAGCCGCGCCAATCCTCCGCCTACGGTACGCTTCCCTTGTCTCTTTTTCTTTCTCTCTCTCAGCTTTGTCGCCGAGTTCCTCTGGGCCGACTCTAACCCAGTCGGCTCGCTCTTTTGACAGAGTCCTCTGCTTCGGCCGGCCGGGGGGGGGGGGCAGACGTGGAGCGCCGCTTCGTCCCCGACCGGACCGAACACGACCAGGACGACCCCAACCTGGGGGCGGTCCACATGGAGGATGCCGCCGAGCCGGCCGGCGGCCAAGCCGGCGGAGAAGCAGGCGGCTCCGGGTTCACCGCTACCTTCGAGGACTGGCCGGACAAGGACGAAGCCGAAGCCGTCCCGCATCGCCAGCCGGCATCCGGACGCGGTGCGGGTTCCTCCGGCGCGCAGCCTGTTCGGGGTAGAGGCCAGAAACGTCGCGCCACCCAGGGCATGTTCGGTAGCCGGACGAAGAAGCCCAGGGGTGGGGCGGCGGCCACCAGGCGGGAAGAGGAGGCCGCGAAGGCGGCTCGTTTCCGCAAAGTGGTGAAGCAGCCGCAGACTGTGTCGGCGTAAGTTCTCTCTTTCTTCGTACTGTCCTTCTTTCTTTCCTTTGATGGTTCTTGAGTCTTCGTCTTCTTTTTCAATGGTCAGGGCTCCGCTATCACTTGAGCGGGTGGACGCTGGCTCCGTCATCGAGTCGCCAGGGGGCTCTGGGAGCACCACCCACCGCGTAGATCCCCGCGCCGCCCTCCTGGAGGCGACGGAAAGGAACGCGCGGGAGGCGCGGGAGGAGCAGGAAGCGCGGGAGGCGGGGGCACGGAGGGCAGCCGCCGCCCAGGCAGCTCGGGAGGAGGAAGCAGCGAAGGCGCTCGCCGAGGCCACAGCCAAGGCCCAGGCAGAGGCCGAGGCCGAAGCGGTGGCAGGGGAGGCCTTGATGGTCACCCCCCTGCGCACCATGGCGCCCGGGGACGTGGATCCCTCGCCGGGGGGAGCCAGCGGTTCCCAGCCGGGGCTGGGAGGAAGCGGTGACGACGTCGTCATCTTGGGGGAGGCGCCGGGGCCGACTCCTCCGACTAGGACGACCCAAGGCCGCTAGCCTGAGCCTGCGCCCACATAGTCGGCGGGGGGCGAGCCGGCCGCGGGGGCTGAGGTGGCGGTCCGGGTTCCGCCAAGCCGGCGTGCGGGGAAGGCCGCGGCTGAACCGCAGAAGGCTGCGTCGGAGCCTCAGCCGGCCGTGGGCTCCAGCTCGTCGGCCCGAGACGCGGAGGCTACCAGCGCTACCTCGGGGTGGACGCCGGGTGGAGGGACAGTGGTGGTGAACGTCGCTGCACAAGACGTCCGGACCCGGCTGCAAAGCCAAGCCGCGGCGCTGAGGCAGTTTACCGACGAATTCCTCGCCACGCGGGCGGCCATCCGGGTTAGTATTCTCATCTTGTTCTTTCTTGAACTTGATTTCTCTTGTGGGGGCGCGTCAGCGCACCCACTGGGTGTAGTCCCCGAGTTCCGAGTCGGCTGCTGAGCAGGCGGCTTGGAACTTCTTGGAGATTTTGTTTTTGCTGCTTTTGTTCTTACGTCGGTCTTTTGTCCGTCTTGCAGGACTACCACAACCTCCGAGCGGCCGCCTTCAACTCCCAGGCTCGGGAGCTGACGCAGAAGACCGCCGATCTTACTGAAAGCCGAGGTATGTGACTTGATCTTTATCTCATGTGGGGGCGCGTCAGCGCACCCACTGGGTGTAGTCCCCGAGATTCGGGCCGACTGCTGAGCAGTCGGCTCGGATCTTCCTTGATGATTTCTCATTGTTCTTCTTCTTCTTCTTCTATCTCTTCAGCGGCCAACGCCAGTCTGAGGGCACAGCTGGGGGAGTCCCAAACTGCTCTTCGTGCCAAGGACGCGGAGCTCGCCGCCTTGGTGCAGGAGCGCGACCGCCTGGTGAAGAAGCTGGCCGACCAGGAGGAAGGCCACAAGGCTGCACTGAAGGATGCGCAGGATCGCGAGGCCACCCTCCAGGCCGAGTTCGAGACGGAGGCAGCCGGCTGGGCAGAGGCCAGGCAGACTCTGGTCTCCGGCTATGGCCAGATTGAGGACCTGGTTGACGGTAAGTCGTCTATCCCTTCATCCTTTCTTGCCATCTGCCACTTCGGCTTGTTTTTCTGATTTTGGTGCTCTTCTTTTCTTTTCTTCTTTGCGCAGAGTACTTCCCTGGCTATTCAACTGCCGCCAACCAGACCATCGAAGCCCGTCGCCAAGCGAAGAGGCAAGCCGGCTTCGAGATCTCGCCAACCGCCGGCCGCTCGCTGGAGGAGCAGCTCCTGGCGATCCAGGCTCGCATCCAGCCGGCTCACAGGCTGCTCCGCCGGCTTCAGCGTGCCGGGTCGGCGGTATTGGCCGCCCTCTGGCCCGGCCAAGTGGTCCCGCGCACTCCCAGTCGGACCACCGACTGGCTGGAGGTGGCCGTCGGCCGCTTCGAGGCTTGGAAGGCGTCAGCGGCTCGCTCCGGCGCCAGGCGGGCGCTGGAGTTCGTCAAGGCCTGGTATCCCGGCTTGAACCTGGACCAGCTGTCGACCTGGCGGCAGCAAGCTGACACGGAGCTGGAGCCGGCGCGGCCGGCCATCATTCGGCGAGCTTCGGCGATCGCCGACTACACCGACACCAACGTCTTCGCCCCCGAGGTGGACGACAATGGAGTCGCCCAGCCGAAAGATTGGTTCGGGCTGGACCCGGCGCATCGCAAGGACTCGGCGGAGGAGATCGACTCCAGCGACGAGGGCGAGGAGGAGGAGGAGGGTGAAGATGCCGAGCCGGCTGGTGGAGAAGCCGGCCAGCCTGACCGCGCCTCCAGCACTACGTCGCGTGCGAGTGCGTCTCCTGCCGCGGGAGGTGGTCAAGCCGGGACCAACTAGGCGGCCACTCCTTCAGCCGGCGAGCTGCCTTCACCGACCGGCTCGGCCTCCAAGTCGCGCCTTAGTCTTCTTTCTTTTGTTTTCCTGTCTTGTTGCTTTTGAACAATGTTTGGTTAAGTCTGCACAATTCCACCCACTGGGTGTATTCAAACTTAAGTCTGTTGCCGGCCTGTGGGCGGCTTTATGTATATAAGTTATGCAATCGGTTTTTCCTTGTACTTTCGCTTTTTGTCCTTCTGCTTTTCTCCTTTGCCGCCCCCCCTTGGTTGCCGCCTCCCTAGTCAAACAGTTGCTCTGCAATCTGTAGCCGGGGAGTGCCTGGCCGATTGGGGAGGGGGAAGTACTTTTAGCTCTGCCGGACTTAAGCTAAGTTTTTTAGGAAGCCGGCCAGCCGGCTGCTGTGACAGCCGGCAGGCATATATGGAAGCCGTCTTTTTGCTATATAGGTTAGTTGTTCCTTAGCCGTTTTTCGTGTGGGCGTCCTTTCTGTCTTCTCTCTTGCTAGTCGGACAGTCAGTTCTTTGAGCTGCGACTTTCAACAAGAGAGGACTTGGGAGCCGGCGCACTACTTTGCTGACTTCGGGAAGAACTTAAAATATAGCTCAAGGCGGCCAGTCCCCGGGCTGACTAGTCGGACCCGGTGCCGGACAAGATTTCAAAATGTAATAATACATTCATGGATATGGCACTCGTCATTCATAGATAAATAAAAGGCAGTCCCCGAGTACTGTTCGGGGGGCCTGTTGGTTTGTAACTTAATACAAAAGGGGTAGCGTGATACATACTGCTTTTCAGCTGTAAAATCGTCTTAGGAGATTTGCGTTCCATGGTCGCTCCGACTCCTTGCCGGAGTCGTCTCTCTTGCGTGCTCTTGGATTTTCCGCGTCGATCAGGTAGTAGGAGTCGTTGCTGAGTGCCTTGCTGACGACGAAGGGGCCTTCCCAAGGGGCCGAGAGCTTGTGCTGGCCGGCTGTTCGCTGGATCAGCCGGAGCACAAGGTCGCCCTCTTGGAAGGATCTTGGCTTGACCTTGCGGTTGTAGTAGCGGCACAGGCCTTGCTGGTAGATGGCGGACCGGCTGAGGGCCAACAGCCGGCCTTCTTCCAGTAGGTCGACGCCGTCTTCTCTTGCTTCTTTGGCTTCCTCCTCCGTGTACATGGTGATTCGAGGCGAGTCGAATTCGATGTCTGTTGGGATGACAGCCTCGGCACCGTACACAAGGAAGAATGGAGTGAAGCCGGTTGACTTGTTGGGTGTAGTTCGCAAACTCCGGAGGACAGCCGGCAGCTCTTCGAGCCAGCAGCCGGTCGATCGCTCCAGTGGTACAACCAGTCGGGGCTTGATGCCGGAGAGGATAAGTCCATTTGCTCGCTCGACCTGGCCGTTTGACTGCGGGTGGGCAACGGACGCTAAGTCCAGTCGGATGCCCTGTGTCGCGCAGAAACGTGCCAGTGCGCCTTTGGCGAAGTTCGCGCCGTTGTCGGTGATGATGCTGTGCGGCACGCCGTACCGAGTAGTGATGTCGGTGATGAATGTCACGGCAGTCGGCCCGTTCAGCTTCTTAATTGGCTTGGCTTCAATCCACTTTGTGAACTTGTCCACCGCAACGAGTAGATGTGTCAAGCCACCGCGGGCTGTCTTGAAAGGACCCACCATGTCCAGTCCCCAGACGGCAAAAGGCCAGGTGAGGGGAATGGTCTTGAGGGCAGAAGCCGGCAGGTGTTGTTTGGAACTGAAGACTTGACATCCTCTGCAGCTCTTGACTATTTCTTTAGCATCCTCCAAGGCAGTCGGCCAGAAGAACCCATGGCGGAAAGCCTTGGCCACGAGGGATCCTGAGGCTGCGTGATGGCCGCATTCGCCTTGGTGGATGTCTTTGAGGATTGCCACTCCTTTTTCCGGCTCGACGCAACGCTGGAAGACTCCAGTGACACTGCGCTTCACAAGCTCCCTGTTGATTATTGTGTATGTTGCGGCTCGTCGTTGCACTAGTCTTGCTGTGACCTCATCAGCCGGCAACTCTCTGCTGACTAGGAACTTGAGGATGGGCTGGGCCCATGAGGGAGCTGTGACTTCTTCTGCTGTTAATGTGGCCACCATGACTCGGGTAGGTGGGTTGGGTGTTGCATTGGAGTCGACCACCGCTTCTTGTGTCGTTGCAGTCCCCGGGCCGGGTTCTGAAGTCCCTGGACCGGGTGCGACTATGTCAGTCCCCGGGGCAGTCGTCGAAGTCCCCGTGCCGCCTGCGGGATTTCTTGAGCCGGATCTGGCTGTTTCTGGCGCAGGCGGTACGAAGATGGAATCCGACTCTGGAGACGGCTTGATGGACGGCTTGAGGAGGCGCTGGAGGGAGACGCCAGTCGGTATGGCTTGTCGGGTGGAGCCGATCCATGCTAGGGCATCTGCTTGGTCGTTGTCGGCCCTTGGCACGTGAAGGAACTCGCACCCTTCGAAGTATCCGCTCATCTGCTGGACGAGGAAACGGTAGCTTGCCATGTTTGCGTCCTTGGCGTCCCAGTTGCCAGATGATTGCTGGACCACCAAGTCTGAGTCGCCGTAGCACAGGATCCGGCGTATGCCGAGTTCTTTGGCTAGCCGGAGCCCATGTACGAGCGCCTCGTACTCGGCCACGTTGTTGGAGGCGGCGAAGTGGATCTGCAGCGTGTACTTGAGCTTGTCGCCTTTGGGAGAGGTGAGGACGATGCCGGCTCCCAAGCCGGTGCGCATCTTGGACCCGTCAAAGTGCATCCGCCAATGGGTAGAGTCGGGAGCCGGCGGTAAGTACTGGGTCTCGGCCCAGTCGACGAGGAAGTCGTCCAATGCTTGCGACTTGATGGCGGTGCGGGGTTGATAGAAAATCGTGTAGGGCGCCAAGGCGATGGCCCATTTGGCCACCCGGCCGGATGCATCCCGGCTGCCTATGATCTCGGCGAGCGGGGCAGTGCACACGACCGTGATGGGGTGCTCTTGGAAGTAGGGCTTCAATTTCTTGGCAGCGAAGTACACCCCATAGCACATCTTCAGGTAGTGCGGGTAGTTTTGCTTCGAGCTAGACAGTACTTCGCTGAGATAGTAGACCGGCCTCTGGACCAGCTGGGCTCGGCCTTCCTCCGGGCGCTGGACCACAACAACAGTGCTGACGACTCGGCTTGTCGCGGCGATGTAGAGGAGCATGGGCTCCTTCTCAGTTGGCGCAGCCAGGACAGGTGGAGTGGTCAACATTTTCTTCAACTCATGAAAGGCTTGGTCGGCTTGATCATTCCACTCAAAGTGAGTGGACTTCTTCATGAGTCGGTACAGGGGGAGAGCCTTCTCTCCTAGTCGGCTGATAAAACGGTTCAGGGAGGCTAAGCAGCCGGTGAACTTCTGCACATCTCGCAGCTTGGTGGGTATCTCCATCCTCTCGATGGCCTTGATCTTGACAGGGTTGCACTCAATGCCGCGTTCGGAGACCAAAAAGCCTAGCAGATGGCCGGCTGGCACTCCGAACACGCACTTCTCGGGGTTGAGCTTGATCTAGAATCGGCGCAAGTTGGCAAATGTTTCCTTCAGGTCTTCCAGCAGGGTACCGCGCTTCTCTGTCTTCACCACAATGTCGTCTACGTAGACGTGGGCATTTCTGCCGAGTTGTTTCAAGAGACATTTCTGCATGCAACGCTGAAAAGTGGCACTGGCGTTTCTCAAGCCGAATGTCATTGTCAGGTAGCAGAAAGCTCCAAAGGGTGTGATGAAGGCAGTCTTCAGGCGGTCAGCCGGGTCCAACTTGATCTGATGATACCCTGAGTATGCATCCAAAAAACTTAACAGCTCGCATCTGGCTGTGGAGTCTATCACTTGGTCAATCCGTGGCAAAGCAAACGGATCCTTTGGGCAGGCCTTGTTCAAACTTGTGTAGTCTATACACATGCGCCACTTGTTATTCTTCTTCAAAACCAGAACCGGATTGGCAAGCCATTCTGGAAAGAACACTTCCATGATGAAGCCGGCTGCAAGGAGCCGGGCTATCTCTTCTCCCACGATTCTTCGCTTCTCTTCTGATAGTCGGCGGAGGGGTTGCTTGACCGGCTTCGCATCAGCTCGGACATGTAACTTGTGCTCGGTGAAATCCTTCGGGACACCCGGCATGTCCTTTGGGGACCATGCAAAGATGTCTCGATTCTCACGGAGGAAGTCGGCGAGCTCGTCTTCCTATTTGCTGTCCAAGTTCGCCCCAATCACGGCGAACCTCTCCGGGTGCTCCGGGTCTAGAGGTATCTTCTTCGTCTCTTTGGCAGGCTGGAAGGAGCCTTGCGCATCACAGTCCTTGGGGTTGGGGGACAAGGCCGGCTGCTTGCCGGCCATGGCCACAACCCGTTCCAACATCTTCTTCTCTTCTGCCACCACGAGGGACTCGGCCAGCCGGCTGCTGGCCATGGCACACTCGATGGACTTCTTGTAGTCGCCGGCTACGGTGATGATCCCCTTCGAGCTCGGCATCTTCATCTTCAGATAGGCATAGTGGGGCACAGCCATGAACTTGGCCAATGCAGGTCGGCCAAGTAGCGCATGATAAGGGCTCTCCAGATCCACCACCTCGAACCATATTGCCTCCCGGCAAAAGTGATCTTTGTCTCCGAAGAGAACATCCATTTTGATCTTGCCAATTGGAGAGCAAGATAGGCCGGGTACGATACCATGGAAGACGGTGCGGCTCGGCATGAGCTGCTTTGCTTTGATGTTCAGCTTGTCCATGGTGTCGCGGTACAGTATGTTGATACTGCTTCCACCGTCTATCAGGACGCGGGAAAATCTGGCGGCTCGCCTCTCCGTCGCAAGGGTGACGTCCAAGACCATAGCATAGGAGCCAGGCGAAGGCATCACCTCTGGGTGGTCGGCCTGGCTCCAGCTGATGGGCTTTTCCGACCAGTGCATGAACTCGGCGGTGCTAGAGGCGACTGCGTTTACTTCTTGGTGTTGCCGGCGTCGGCTGCGCTTGTCGTCGACTTGACTCGTGAAGACAACGTAGGCGTCGTGCGCTTCGGGGAACTCGTCTTGGATGGCGCCGACTGCCGGCCGGGCCGCCGGCTGCTGGGGAGCTGGAGGCGGCCGGCCGGGAGGCGGAGGCGGCACCATCCCTTCGCCCTTGGTGATGCGGGTGAGCCAGTGGCATTTCCGGGTTGTATGCTTGGACGGCTTCGCGCCGCTGTGAAACTTGCAGGGAGCATCGAGTGCTTGTTCGTAGGAGAAGGACGGCTGCCAAGGCGGCCGGCCTCCCTTCTTCTTGGGAGCGGGCCGCTCCTCGGGCTGCTCGTCTTCAATGGTGGCCACCTGCCGACTGGAGGAAGTCGGCATGGGGCCCTTGCGCTTGTGGTCGTTCTGGTAGGGGCGCCGGTTTGGGTCGCCAGCCGGCGTCTTGGGAGCCGGAGCAACTACCTTCCCCGAGGCGTCCACTCGGAGCTCGGTCTTCATGGAGGAGTCGGCAGTGGCATACTTGTCGGCGGTGATCAGCAACTCATCGAGGGTAGCCGGCTCATCGCAGAGGAGTCGGTGCTTGAGGAGGGTGCCCTCTCGGCACCCGGCAGTGAAGTACTCGATGGCCTGGACCTCGTGCACTCCCTCGCAGGAGTTGCGGAGCTCGGCCCATCGCGTGAGGTAGTCGCGGGTCGACTCGTTGGGCCCTTGGACGCAGAGGGAGAGCTGGCGAGGCTTGGGAGGCCGTTTGTAGGTGCTGGTGAAGTTGCGGACGAAAACTTCGGTGAAGTCCAGCCAGCTGTTCATGTTGTATGGCTTGAGGCTGTTGAGCCACGTGCGCGCCGTCCCTTGCAGCATCAAGGGGACGTACTTCACGGCGACGCGCCGATTGCCGTTGGCGATGCTGACGGCTGTGGAGTAGTCGATGAGCCAATCTTCCGGCTTCACCGAACCGTTGTACTTGGGCGTGTCTCTGGGGAGCGAGAACCCTTTGGGAAGGGCTCGTCGCGGATGCGGGGGCCAAAGCATGGCGGGCCGACATCGTCTTCTTCTTCTAACGCCAGGGATCGAGCTAGGCGGTCGATCCTGTGGCGGGCGTCATTCTCACCGACTCCTTCCCGGCGGCCGAGTCGGTTGCCGAGGGTCGGATGGGTGACAGGCGGTGGAGTGAGGCGTCTTTCTCTTCGAGGCGGGGGAGGAGGTAGGTTTCCTTGGTGTTCTACAGCTCGAGGGCGGCCCTCCGTGTCGCGCTCGATGGTAATGCGAGTCCGGCTGCGGTTGGCAGCCGGCTCCTTGTCTTTCTTCTGGTGCGCACCGCTCGCAGTTGGCGAGCGGGACGTCGCGGCGTGCTCCCGGCGCGGGGGATGGCTATCAGCTCGGGCGCCGGCTTCGTGCCGTTCTGCAGCCGCGTCGATCAGCTGCTGGATCCGTCTTGTCATGTAGGGGAGCTCATCGGCTCCCAGCCCATTGAGTTCTTCCGCAGCCGCCTGAGCAGCTCGCAGATTCTTGAGCGGGGTGGCGTAGACGGGGCGATCTGCGCCCAGCATGCTGGCAACGGCTGCGCCGCGCTTCTGGACGAAGCCGGCTCGGCTCGGGCCGCTAGGCGGCGGTGTCCCGAAGGCGGCGCGGTCGACTTCGCGCTGGTGGGCCTCGGTGAGGCGTCTCATCGAGGCTATCTTCTTGCTCTCCGCGATGAGGGCAAGGCGGCGTGCCTCCAGGGTCTCGGCGTCGGCGTCGGCCGGGAGGGGGACGGAGAGGTCGTGCATCGCCGCTTGTTGAGCGTCGCAGGCGTTCTCGCCTGAGTTGGAGACGTGGCTGATGACCAGCACTTCGGTGACAGCGCTGCTGCCGCTGTCAGCTCGAGGGAGGGGGTCGTCGAAGACCACTACGTCGGAGGGGTAGGCGTCAAGCGACGCGGTGTCGGAGTCGATGAGCATCGGGTCGGTGGAGCCGACCGACTCCATGTCCGCAGCGGGCTCGCTGGAGACGTGAAGTTGGTCGAGGAGGCTGACGAGGCGGCTCTCAGGGTAGTCGGTGCCTGCGTCGGACGCAGGCTCGTCGGAGATGCGAGTCTCGCCAAGCAGATCGGCGAGGCGGCTCGCTGCGCAGGCATCGTCGACGCCTTGCAGCGCGTCGGGGCAAGCGCCATCGGGCACAGTAGGCTGGCTGCGCTCGCGGGGAAGAAAGAGGGTTCCCGTCCAGAACAGGTCTCCGGACGACGGTGCACCTGGCCCCACGGTGGGCGCCAAATGTCGGGTGGTTGGTGCGACATATGCCAAAGGATGGCTTATCATTGTGGGAGCCAATAAAACATCGCCAGTGCCTGGAAATGGGATGAGGCGAAGACATGCACGCCGGCGAATCTTACCCAGGTTCGGGGCTCTCCGAGGAGATAACACCCCTAGTCCTGCTCTGCGGGGTCTCCGCATGATCACTAGATCGATAAGGGTAGCTACAATCGCTCCTAGAGCTGTTGGGATCAAGGGAGAAGAAGAACAAGGCTAGCTCTTGCTCCTCTCTTTCTATGGTGGGTGTGTGTGTGCTATGCTTGGAAGCCAAACATGCAGAAGTGCGAACCCTTTGCATGGGTGCTTCGGGGGGTTTATATGGGCCTACCCCCCGGGGGTACAATGGTAATCCGACTGGGATCTGGTCCCAGCCGTCAGTGTCTACGCTCGCCGGCTTCTCCGCCGGCTGGTGGGTCCCGCTGGCTGGTGGGTCCCGCCGGCTGCCGGCTACCTGGTCGACAGGCCGGCCCCACCGCCTAGGGTTTTGTCGGCGGCTGCTTATTGTAGCCGCACCTCTGACGATTTGGGCTTTGTCGAGGTGAGCATGGCTACAGTGGGCCGCCTCGGGGGCTATCACTGTAGCCTCACCCCGTCTTGTCTCCTTAATGGGGCTCCTGCTTCGAGGAAGGGAGTGGCCGGCTTCTGGAGGCCGGCTATACTCTTGGCCGACTAGGAAGAGCCGGGCCGCCTTCACGCCTCTCTCTGACTGAAGGGGCCCGCAGTCCTTGGGCCGTACAGGAGTGGGTCATGGATGACGTCGTAGCTGGCGTGGCTACAGTGCCGAGCCGCACGGGGGACATCCCTCCCGTACGGCTTCCTGTAGCCATGCCCGCCTCGGGCTTCGGGGGTCGTGGGCCGCACTGTGGCCATACCCCGTCAGGTCGCCGTTATGTAGGAGTGGTTGTGGTCTTGGCCGTCTCCTAGGAGTCGGCGTCCTTCTTGGTCGGCTTCTGGGTGTCGGCCACCCCGTGGTCGTCCTGGGGAGGAGTCGGTGAGGCCGGGTCGCCTTTCGGGAGTCGGCTTTAGTGGTTGCTCGCCGAGGAAGGCGGCCCGAATGCTTGGAGTGCTTGAAGGCCCAAAGGCCTGATAAATTTCTTGAAGAGCCAGGGGTGGCCGGTTTGGCGACCCGTGGCCATTTACCCCGACACCAAGGCTGGTTGAAAAATCACATGTGTGTCCTTGGGTGAATTTCTACGTCCCATGCAAGAAATGGGAATGAAATTCAAACATCTGGGCGTCGTGGCTCGGCTAGTAACATTGAGAAACTTGCCTTTTTAAATTCCTGTATCAAAACTCGCCCGAAAATCATGAAACTTGGCATGATGTCATTTCATGGCACCAACATGTTGTGGTAAAAAAATTGACCGAATTGGGACAAGTTTTGGTATAAGCTTCTTGCAAACCGGAGCTTCTCTCAAGAAGACTCGTGGTTCCGAGAGGGAACGTGTCACCTTTGTGTTCGAAATGATATACGCGACCTCCCCCTTGATTTTTAACAGAGGCAACATAGAACTATATGAGTGTAGTATTAAAATTTGGAATTATTCTGGGTTCGTATGGCCTTTTTATACATTAATTGAGTTTCTGGGCATTTAATGTGCATAATTCAAATTTGAACTACAAGCACATGCTCTAGTGCACCAAAGTTGGTTGAAAAATCACATGGGTGCTTGGGTAAATTTCTAGGTCCCATGCAAGAAATGGGGATGAAATTCAAACATCTGGGCGTCATGGCTCGACCGGAATATTGAGAAACTTGGTTTTTTAATTCTTGTAAATCCAAAACACTCATGAATATCATGAAACTTGGCTTAGTGTCATGACATGGCACCAACATGTTGTAGTAAATTTTTTGGCCAAATTGGGAGAAGCTTTGGTATAAGCTTCTTGCAAACCGAAGCTTCTCTCAAGAAGGCTCATGGTTCCGAGAGGGAACGTGTCACCTCCGTGTGCGAAATGACATACACTGCCTTCTCCCGCCTATATTTTTTTACACAGGTAGCTTAGACCAATAGGAGTTTCGTGCTAAATTTTGGAATTATTCCGGGTTCGTTTGGCCTTTTTTATACATTAATTGAGTTTCCAGGCTAATGCACATAATTAAAATTTGAACTACAAGCACATTCTACAGTGCGCCAAAGTTAGTTGAAAAATCATTTATGTGTACTTGGGCGAATTTCTAGGTCCCATGCAAGAAATGGGAATGGAATTCAAACATCTGGGCGTCTTGGCTCGGTCAGAAACATCTAGAAACTTGGTTTTAAAATTCTCGTAAATCCAAAACTCGCCATGGTGTCATGACATGGCACCAGCATGCTGTGGTAATTTTTTTGTCCGATTTGCAAAGCACAAACATTAACAATCAACAAAGACATTTTGGAACAAGTGCTGTCATGTTACAATCAGAAACACAAGTATTATTGAAGCCGTGGGCGTTCTACTTACCATTTACGTGCCGCCATGCGTCCACTTTTTTTATTGGCTAGGAGGTGCCGTGCGGGGTAGCTATTTGAGTACGGGAGGTGTGCGATCAGACCCCTGCGCCTGCTTATCGGGAGGAGAGCCATTTGAGCTCCATCCGCGGCCCACCACTCTCCCAACGTCTCCATTAATGGCGCTCGAGCCCCTGTTTAATGGCGTGGCTATCTCTCACTTGACTGAGATTTAAGAGAGAAAAAGGAAAATCTGAAAATAGAACTTTGCAAGGATCTTGATGTAAGATCCGATGGACCTATATAGCATCGTCTACGATTATAGCTAGACTAATGAATATAAGGACGACGACAGTGGATAATAATTGTCTTACATATTTAGGAAGATAATTAAAAAAGCAACATGCGGCAACGCCCGAAATACACAAGGGCAAAAGAAGAAGGAAGACGCAGACAATGATCTGGCTCGCTGATCTCTACTATCTTGATGCACTGCAGGCCACGGAAACTAGTTCTCGCGGCGAGCAGCGATGATCTCTTTCATGTCCTCAACACGCTACTTGGCAGCATCCATAGATTCCTCCACCAGCCTATTGCGCTCGATGCGGAGCATGGCATTCTCGTCCATAAGTTTCTTGAGGATGAAGCATGTCCTCTTCAGCAAGGCAGTGGTCTCCTCGTGCTCCTTTTCCCTTCCGACAATCTTCGCCCTCAGCAGGTCACGCTCGGTGCGGAGCTTCGCCTTGTCCTCCCCTAGTCCGCAGATGACGCATGTAGCATTTTCAAACGAGGCATTCATCTCGTCCTGCAGCTTCATCCAGTCGGAGATCCGACCCATCAGGTCATCGAGCATAGCGCGCATGCGCCTATGAGAGTCCTCGCCTGCCGCAATACATTTTCCTAGGCCGCCGCGGCGCGGTAGGACATCTCTACTGCATTCTTGGCGCAGCGAGACATCTTTGTTGCTTCCGCGGTGCGGCCGGACCAATCTATTGCACTGACGGCGCGGTGGGACCTCTGTGCTGCTTCGGCGGCGTGACAGGGCCTCTTTGCTACTACGGCGGCGCGGCAGGACATGTCGGCTGCTTTCACGGTGAGGCGGGACATCTCTCGTGCTTCCGCTTCCTTGCTCGCCTCTCCCTGGTAGTAAACTCTCAACCCAGAACTTATGCGGGCCATGGCAGATGCAAGGGAATGATGATCAGGACTTGTTTGTTTTTGTGGACGAGGAGTTGAGAAGGAATGTGCAGTCATCTTGGTGTAGGAAGTATTTATAACCGAGTAGTAATATGCTCCTAAGTGGGAAACTGTTTAGGTTTGATCGGTGTGAACAGGTTTGCAATTAAATATAGCATGGTAGTAATTTGGAATGTGACGGGAGCAAGCTCAAAACTTATTGACGGTTCTAATTTCTAAGTGTGGCACTATTACCGCATGGCGTAATGTGGGCATGCGTTCTCGGCCGCGTACGTGCCGTTTGCACCATAGGGTGCACCGCAATAGGTGATGTCAGCACACGTACGTCTTGTTCCATCAACTATGCGCGCTCATTATTACCATCACGCGCGCTTCTTTTAATTAGAATGTGTGCCCATATAGCACACACACGTTGATCTATCTAACTGTTTCGATTTGCTGTGGCTAATCGCAAACAGTTCATCCATGTGAAGTGTATGCCGTCAATCGCAGAAACCTTGATCAGGCTGACCGTTTCTGTTGTGTTGCCTAATCACAAATGTCAGTGCTCTGGGAACCGGGGTACCCAGACCTGCCTTCTTGCAGCCCACGGCGTGGCTCCATCAACAGCCTAGTACAACCCATCTTCAGCATCAGCAATACAAGACCTTCGCGAGGCGGACGACATCAAGACCTCTAGAGGGAGCGGCCTTCTCAGGCTGGCTCCTGAGGAGCGGAGATTTCTATGCAAGCCCTCACCTCGTGAGGTTCAGATGACGCGAGCCATGATGACCAAGGCCAGGCGGGCGCCAGCGGGCGCAGTACAGCAGTTTCCTCTTTGGTGCTAAAGAGGCAAGCGCACGTGCGGAGTCCCGAGGAATCAGCCAAAGGTTTCCATTTCTATGCAACAAGACCAAGACCGCCAGGACAGCAGGACGGAGGTCATCACCGAGCCCACTACAGCGTCACAACCAGAAGCTTTGCAGGCGAGGACTACCTTTTGTCAGGATAAGATGTACTAGTTGTCTCCCTTCGAATTTGGCCGTTGTGGGATCCCTTCCCGCCTTCATTTCGGAAGAGGACCAAGGCCACTATAAATAAGGCTTAGCCACCACCATAGAGGGGCAACTGAATGGGACGGATCCGGATCATTCAGATCATCCTCACCCTCACCAGCTCAAGAACACACCTCCTGAGGTTGTTCTTCCACTGTACTAGTTCATCCTCAGCCCACCTCGAGGTTAATCCACCACAAAGCAGGAGTAGGGTTTTACACCGCAAGGTGGCCCGAACCTGGGTAAACTGTTGTGTCCTCATTCCTTCGAGTTCATCGAGCTAGGCCGTGGGATCGACGGGTTGGAAGACGAGGGAGGTTGAATTCTTTGCACGCACCCCAGAGTACGAATCTATCCAGGGTTTGTGGAGCCCGAAATCCGACATTTGGCGCGCCAGGTAGGGGTGTGTCAGAGCCTCTCTTCTCCCGGTCGATTCGCCACCGTTCCACCGTCTCCATGGCTAACGCTCGTCGAGCTCGTGCTGAACGTCGGGCCGCCCTTGTCACCCACGTCGCTCAGACAAAACCGGCGGGCGATGCCTGCCCTCGCCGTCCCCCGTCACCAGCGGCGAACGCCGCCACCAGCCACGCGGCCCATGAGCAGCAGGCTTCATCGCTGCATCCTTCTGTGGGGCGAGATGGGCGCACGGCCACCCCGTCGCTGACTTGGCTGCTTCGTCTTCCCCTGCTTGTCATGGTCCGGAAAACGCGCAGGCTGCGCTGCTCATGGCACGCAAGCTTCTGTGCTACTGCCTGGTCGATGACTTCTACGAGGACTGGCTGGACTGCATGGCCGAGCTCGCCAGCGCCGCCGGAGAGTCTTCCGCACCACCTCGCTCGCTGCCTCACTCGCCGCCTGCCGCGGGTGACGTAGCTCACAGAGCACCTCCTCCACCTCCCAGGCTGGACGCCATCATCGAGCCAAGGCGGGAGGTGCCTCGGTGCGATCCGCAGCACAGGGCGCCCGCGTGCGACAAGGCAAGCTGCCAAGTAGTGCAGAGGCCACAAGGAGAGGCGTGTGCGCTCCTAGCACCGCCGCCTCAAGACCGCGAACTGCCCAAGGCGCTGGTGCGTGAGCACCAAGTCCTGGCTCCACCTCCACGGCGGGTTCCCGTGAGCGTGGCAGGATGCTGAGCGTTCACTACGGAGCTGCGCCGTGTTGTCTGGCCCGGGAAGTTCAAGCCGGACCTGCCTCCACGCTACAACGGCACCCCCAACCCTGCTGAGTTCCTGCAGCTCTACGAGCTGAGCATCGAGGCGGCCAACGACGACGAGAAGGTCATGTCGAACTCATGGGATGAGATACGAGAGCGCTTCATCGCCAACTTCTAGGGCACTCGTGACCGCCCGCCGGCTGCAGGTGACCTGCGCCACATTAAGCAACAGCCAGGAGAGACCTTGCAAAATTACATCCAACGCTTCAACAGCGTTCGCCTCAAGATTCGCAAGGTGTCAGACGAGGCCATCATTTCAGCATTCACTGATGGCGTCCGGGACATCAAGATGAAGGAAGAGCTCGCCATACACGAGGACCTATGCACGGCTGTGGAGATGTTCAACATGGCAACCAAATGTGCGAGAGCTGAGGAAGGTCGCCTCTCCCTCCTGGAGCTTCTGGAGGCTGACCCAGAAGACAAGAGGGCCAAGGCCAAGGATCTGAAGCATAAGGGGCCAGCTGTGCTCGCGGCCGAACCAGAGATGAAGCGCGGCTGCGACCACCCGGAGTCATCCAAGGGCAGCCGCCCGTTCTGCATCTTTCACAACGTGCGCAGCCACAACACCAACGACTGCTAAGAGCTCAGGGCCATCTGCGACGGGCACCTCGGCCCTTGCCCCGAGCGCCACGACTGTGGCTACGGCCATGGAGGAGGCCGAGGCGGAGGACGCTGGGACAACCACGACCCCCCCGTCAGGACTGGCGAGACCAGCCTCATGAGGACCGCTGGCAAGGCCAGCCTCGCGAGGGTCCCTGGAGGGATCAGCCTCATGAGGACCGACCTCAGGGCAACACAAGCCTTCCTCCGCTGCCGCCGCCACCAAGAAGGAACGACGACTACCGCCCAGATGATGGGGCTGGGGGCTTCCAAGAGCCTCGTGCTATCACTTGCATCCTAGGCGGCGCTCAGGCCCCAACCTCCCATCGCATCTTCAAGAAGTTCGCGTGCGAGGTGAACGCGGCCCTCACCAAGCCCAAGGCGACACGTCCGCTTAGGTGGTCCAAGTACACCATCACCTTCGACTCAATTGATCAGCTCAAGTGCGCGGCCACTGCTGGCGCCCTCCCGATGCTCTGCTCGCCCACCATCAGCAACGTCCTCGTCACCAAGACACTCATCGATGGCGGTGCAGGACTAAATGTCCTCTCCATTGAGACGTTCAATAGGCTCCAGGTGCACTACGACCAGCTCCAGCCTACCAAGCCCTTCTCAGAAGTGACCGACTGCTCCACCACCCTGATAGGGCAGATCCGTCTCCCTGTCACCTTCGTCAAGCGCGACAACTACCGCACCGAGCTCATCGACTTCGATGTCGCCCACATTTGCCTCCCATACAATGCCATCCTTGGGTATCCAGCTCTGGCCAAGTTCATGACTGCAACACATCATGGCTACAATGTACTCAAGATGTCAGGAAGCTGCGGCATCATCACAGTTGCCTGCGACGAAAAAGATGCAGTGTGCTCCCTCGAGCGCGCCTTCCAGGCTGCAGCAGTTGAGATCCCGGATGATGAAGGCGCCGCCTACTTCCCTATGGTCGCCCCCAAGAAGAAGAAGCAGTTGCTCCGTCAAGGATCTCAGGAGGATGGGGCGCCTGACGACCGTGCCTCAAGACCTGCGCCTACAGATGGGCGCCTTCCCCTCTCGCATAGGAAGGTGCGCCTGACGCCCCCCTCAGGCTGGGCTCGGGGGCTCTCCTATGGAGGGCCTCAGACCTGGCCAATGTCACGAGGGAGATGCTCGGGTACCATGTGGAGGCGTGCTTCAATGCATGTTTCCGCGAGGAGAGCGCAGAGCGTGAGGCGCCAGGTGCTCAGGAGTTCATCACCAAGGCGATCAAGGAGCTTCAGGAGGCGCAAGCCATGCGTGGCGAGCGCCGTCGTACACCCCCCATTGCAGCAGCTGCCCCTGACGAGGGCAACGAGCTGCGCATCTGCGTCAACATCCCAACGCTCAACAAGGCCGCATCTCAGGAACTCTTCTGGCCGTCGCACATTGGCCGGTGCGAGGGCGCACCTCACAGCTATGTTTGCATGCGTTTCAGTTTGCTGAACAGGGCTGCCACGCACCAGCATCACATGCGGGGCGTCCTGGCGGCTCATGAGGCCAGGCACGAGGCGATCCTATCAGAGGTGGCGATGGATCCTCGAGAGCCCTCCGGGCCTCCAGAGCCTCCCGAGGTTCAGCACCTGGGCGACTCATGAGAAGCAACCTCTGCAGCGCGCATCTTCAGCTACTTCAACACTTCTTCAGCAATGGTGCCAGGTGACACTATTTGGTTTGTTCAGTTGGGGCCACCCCTCGGGCTGCATTATCCCCAAGCCGTGTGGGTCCATCCCTGCGGCACGTATCATTCTTTGTATCTATCAGAACTTGCTTTACCATCTTCCATGAGCTGCTTTATGATTATCACCTGCCTATCCGGTGCTCCGTCGCCCCGCGACCTCCGCGTGTTGCTAACCCACAGTTTGCTCATTCCGCCATGGGGGCTGCTGGCACAACGCCTTTGCTCAGGTCCGTCCCTGTAGCGTCGACAAACCTAAGAGATCGAGCTCTGACTCGCGGCCAGCCCCGCGCACGTCACCTCACCGGGTCCTCAGTGCCTTCGCCTTATCGCGGAAAGATCAACGACATGACAGCAAGCGCGGCTATGTATTATCATCACTTTCTCCGACTAACCCACAGGAGCCCCCGGAGCTGGGCTACGAGCGGCCTCGCTGGCCACTTCATTTTCGCGCAATCCTCTTGCACGTTAAAGGGGGCTCCTGAGCATCGTGTGTCAGGAGCTCCTACTGGCTCTCGAGCCCTCACCCCCTGGCCTTGACCATGGCATCGCGACCTGGCATACCAGCGGCGGCCGAGCCTCGCTCGAGGGCTGGGACCCGAGGACGTAGAGCATTCAGATGAGCAAGAAAAGGACGAGGTCGGCATGAGCTCCGCCTAGAAGCGCCATCACCAGGGAACGGTCGGGCGTCACACAAGGGAATCACTGCGAGCTCGCCAAGATAAGTCACTACATACGTATTAGCGTGAAACCTCACGACCCAGTATTTTGACTCTTGCAGTATCGCTCGGGCAATGCCGCTTTCCTTTTCGGCCTTCAAGGAGCTACTTGCACGCTAAAGGGGACCTCTTGAGCATCGCGCCTCGGGGGCTCTTACCGGACCTCGAGCCGCTCACCTCCTAGCCTTGACCACGGCATTGCGACCTGGCATAACAGCGACGGCTGATGCCTTCCTGGGGACTGGGTCCTGTCGGTGTAGAGCACTAAGCTACCGCGAGAACGAAAAGGAGCGCCGTGCTGAAGCGAGATACGCAATCACGACGCAGAATTGGGAATGATAACATTAAGGCAAAAGCATTACAATTTTCTTTACATGCCCCTACGGGGCTCATCATGATTCCGTGCAAGGAAAATAAAAGGAGAAGGCATGGGGAACTCCAGCCACAGGGCATCACCGACGACAACGGGCAGACACTGCTGCCGTGCTCCGGGCACGGCGAGAGCTCGGCGGCACGTAGCTGTCGTCGCTGGACTCCGGAGAATCGCTAGGCTCATCAGAGTCACTGGAGCTCGGGGAGTCGCTACCACTGCTGCATGAGCTGCTGATAAGGCCAAGGGCAAGTTCAGCGCCTGAGGCCGAGCCGCGTGGACTGCCCCTTCTGGAGTAGCACTCGAGGCGCCGGCCATCCTCGCTGAAGACCTTGAAGAACAGCATGGAGGCTCCGTCGTACTCAAAGTGGATGGCGAGGGCCCCTTCCGGGCAGTAGGTGCGGGCGATCTCGCCCCATCCTCGAGTCATGAAGACTTCGCCTGGGGGGACGACCTCAACATCCGCTTCAGTAGCTTGGCTGCAGCACCCGGCGTGTTGCAGCCACAGCTCGGCAAGCCCCCTCGGGGGTATCTCATCGGCGAAGAACCTCGGGAGCCAGATCCATTTGTGTGGCGGCATTGCCGCCCACACCACGAACTCGCGTGATGAGCCTTCGGTGTGAGTTCACGGGCCGGCTGGCCGTGCAGCTACGGCATGTCCTCCACAACCCCGGTCCACGCGCGGCATTGGACAGTGCCACCCTGCCCAGGGCTCTGCGCGCGGGCATACATGGGGACCGGGAAGCCAAGCGGAGGCCGCTCGTACCAAGGTTGTGTCACCTCCTGCCGCTCGCCGGCGTCGCGGGGACGGACGAGCCTTTTCTTCGGTAGGAGTGGCCCAAGCTCCTCCGAGGGGCTTTTCCCTTTTCCACCGTGGAAAACCTCCTGATCGGCGCCATGGACGTATCGGCAAGACGGCGAAACAAGCAAGAAGAAGGAAGAGTGAGTGGTGAGAAGATGAAGACGAGCAAGGGGGCTCCGCCCCTCCCCTCATTTATAGCCGGAGGGAGGCCAACCATCGGGCTCCACGATCCCTCATAATTGTGGTTTTCCTGCATGCAGCAGGCTCTAGTCAAGTCAAACGGTTGCCGAGGCCACGTGGGGAAGCGGGAAACCCACGTCCCATCAAGCGCCACGAGTCGACCGAGGCCGCAGGAGGTTGGGCTCGTGGAGCTTCGCCCTTGCCCTTTGGCTTCGCCTCAAAGCCAAGTTCGAGCGTGCCTTGGGCCCGGGGGCTAGTGTCGGCATTCTGGGAACCGGGGTACCCAGACTTGCCTGCCTGCGGCCCACGGCGTGGCTCCATCGACGGCCTGGTACGGCCCACAGTACAAAAAAAGACACATCCGTGACATTTTGGGCCGAATGAAAATCTTTTCTGTCATACTTATGACACTTCTATGACGATAATTGTGACAAAACCCGGTATCATCATAGATGTGGTGGGGTCCTACTTCTATGACAAAAAATCATGACAAAAAATGGGCTTTTCGTCCTGGGCGGGCCAGAGACGCAACTGCATGACATTCTTTGGGCCGTCCATGACGGAAAATACCGTGGTAGAAGCGAGGGCGCGGAAAATATCAGGGAGTCCCCGGTTATGGTGGGTGGTCGGGGGCCGAGCGATGTGCGTTTCTCTCGTATGTACGCGCGCGCGTGTGTGAGGCGTTGGGCTCTAACTGAACCCGAGCGAGGCGTTGGGCTCTAACTGAACCCGAGCGATTGCACTACAGGCTACGCGTTACTGAACCCGAGCGATCGATCGATGGCTGTTAACTGAACCCGATCGAGCGATTCCTTCGCTATTGCTGCTAACTGAAGTCGATCGATGCTGCCTCTGGATGAACAGTGAGCGTTGCTAGGGGGTTTGGATGAATAGTTCCCGGTGGGGGTGGATGAATAGGACCCCGTGGCGTTGCCTCTGGATGAACAGTGAGCGTTGCTGGGGGGTTTGGACGAACAGTTCCCGGTGGGGGTGGATGAACAAGACCCCGATCATTCGAGCCGGTTGGGGCTGGATGAACAGGACCCCGTGGAGGGCAGGATGAATAGGACCACCCCGTGGAGGGCAGGATGAACAGTAGACGGTGGAGGGCTGGATCAATAGTAGCCCATGGAGGGGTGGTTGAACAGGAGCCCGTGGAGAGGGCTGGTTGAACAGTAGCCGGTGGAGTAGCGCGCGGTGGAGGCTAGATGAACAGGAGCCCGTGGATGAACAGTCGCAGGTGGAGGCTGGAGGAGGTCGACGGTGGATGAACAGTAGCCCGTGGAGGCTGGACGGGTCGACGGTGGAGATGAACAGTATCTCGTGGAGTCCCGTTTTGCGGTACGCCACACCCCTCCCGATGAACAGGACCCCTGTTTCGACCGTAGCGCTCCAACACAAGTCCATTTCCTCCATTTTGCGGTACGCCACACCCCTCCCGATCAACAGGACCCCCGTTTCAACCGTAGGAGGTCCGTTTCCTCCATTTTGCGGTACGCCAGACCCCTCCCGATGAGCAGGATCCCATTTCGAATGTGGCCAGTCGAACATAAGGCCGTTTCCTCCGTTCTGCGGTACGCCAGGCCTCGTTTCCATCGGCTGTTCCGTCCAAGCCCTCCCGATGAACACGACGACGCATTTTGCTCCGACCCAGCCGGTTGGCTCCCCATGAACACGACGACAATGATGTTTCTCCGTTCCGACCCGGCCATGTACACGAGCCCTGGCCGTACGTATGCGCGAGTAGGCGTTCGAGACCCTGCCCGTATGTACGTACGTGTCGTATTTTCTTTCTTGCACACTGGCTGCTGTACGTACGTGTACATGCTACGTGCGCGCCTCTACTACGACACGTGCGCGCCTCTACATCGACCACTATGTATGTACACGTTCATGACCAGAATGACAATATACGTACACTTCGACCAGGTGGGTCCCGACTGTCGGGCACTTCCTTGCCTGCGAAGATGTAGCTGGTGGGTCCCAGCTGTCAGGGGGCGAATCGTTTTTTTTTGCCCGGACGCACTTCCTTGCGTGCGATGATGTAGCTGGTGGGTCCCAGCAGTCAGGGGGAAATGTTTTTTTTTCGCCAAATACGGTGGCCCGTCCGGTGGATCCCCGCTGTCAGGTGGAGGAATAATTATTTTGCGCGTAATAAGGAAGCACTTCCTTGCTGCGGCCGTGGACCCAGCTGTCAGCCTCTCCACGTACAGTCCACGTCCGATGGAAGTCGTTCCTTGACCACGTTGACCATGCCGCGCCGAGAGCACCAGGGCGGTGGACGACGGTGAGGCCTAGGAAGGGGATGATGCGGAGCCGGGGAAGACGCGGCAGTGGAAGCCCGCGCGGAGAGGAGTACGAGGGTTCATTGGTTCAGCTGTGGTGTGAGACTGCCGTCGCCGCAGGGCCTGGCCAGCGGTGGGAATAGTAGGGGCGGTGAGGCCTCCGCGGCAGCACAACCGGCCACGGGAGGCAGGAGCATGCGACACGATAGGCGCTGCTTTGGGCGGCTGGAGCAACAAGACCAGAGGTTGAAGAAGCACTACAGCCGTTGGATGGACATCGTACGGTCACTGGAGATAGAATTGTTCATATTGACTAAGTTGACAAAGCACCCCGTCCCCGTCAACTTAGTAGGCCCACAAGTCAGCCTCCCACCAAGGTGGGTCCCAACCAGCGGGGGGAGTATTCATTTTTTTGTGCGTAATAAGGAGGCACTTCCGGTGGGTCCGAGCTGACAGCGGGGGAACGTTTTTTTCGCGCAATACGGTGGCCCGTCTGGTGGGTCCCAGCAGTCAGGGGGAAACATTTTTTTCGCGAAATACGGTGGCCTGCCCGGTGGGTCCCTGCTGTCAGGTGGAAGAATCATTATTTTCCACATAATAAGGAGGCACTTCCTTGCCGCCGTCGTGGACCCAACTGTCAACCTCTCCAAGTATAGTCCACGTCCGATGGTAGCCGTTCCTTGCCCACGTTGACCACGCCGCGCCGAGAGCACCAAGGTGCTGGACGACGGCGAGGCCTAGGAAGGGGACGACGCGGAGCCGGGCAAGACGCGGCAGTGGAAGCCCGCGCGGAGAGGAGTACGAGGGTTCACTGGTTCGGCTGCGGTGTGAGGCTGCCGTCGCCGCGGAATAACGGGGGTGTGGGTGAGTAGAGGGATGGCCTGACCAGCGGTGGGAGTAGTAGGGGGCGGTGAGGCCTCCGCGGCATCACAGCCAGCCACGGGAGGCAGGAGCACGCGGCACGACCGGCGCTGCTTTGGGCGGCTGGAGCAAGAAGACCAGAGGTTGAAGAAGCACTACGGCCGTTGGATGGACATCGTACGGTCACTGCAACAAGAATCGTTTATATTGACTAAGTTGACAAAGCCCTTGGTACGCGTCAACTTAGTAGGCCCACAGGTCAGCCTCCGAAACGGTGTGCCCCAGATGTCAGCGGGAGGAATCATTTTTTGGGCGGCTGAACCAAGAATATCCGAGATTGAAGAAGAAGCACGACATCCGTCGGATGGACATCCAACAGCCATAGCTGCCAGAACCGTGTGTTGTTGCCAAAGCCTTGCATACGCGTCAACTTAGTTTTCTTTCTAGGGGACGCGTCAACTGAGAAGGCCCACAAGTGTGTGGCAGAGAACATATAGCCCATTTGCGATTTGTAAGAATGTACAACCCATTTTTTAATTCTAATGGAATTTACTACAGCCCATTTACAGTTTGTTAAAAGTACAGCCCATTTTCTTGCTAGGACAACGATTAATAATTTCAACCAACCACTCAAAACGGAATTAAAAAAATTCCCACATTTTTATGGGATCCTAAATATTTTTATCCGAAATTTCTAGTCGGATTAAATATAATTTCAAAATAAAGTTGTATTACGTTAAAATCCAACGAAATATTGTGCGCGCAAAGAGTAATGAAATTAAAATTTTCAAATTCCAAAAATAATATATTTTTTAAACTAATTGCGCGTTTGGTGCATCTTTTTATAGTTACTGCCCAGTTATTATAATTACATCCCATTTATTATTTCTTAAAGTCCATTTTCTTGTTAAGCCTAATGCATACCTCCTAGGAAAGTTTGCAGCCCAGCGGGGCGGAGAATAACAAGTTGACCCGGATATTGTGTACAACTGTCGGCCCAGTTGCATTGCTGATGTTGAAAAAAAGGCCTGTGTAGTACAGTACAACCTAACATGGCTACTCAGCCCACATTCAGCAACGCCGGAAAGGCCCAAACAAGGCTTCTGTACAACTTTTTGAAGTCACTGAGCTCAATTAATAACTTAAGAAAAAAGTTAGATTATAGTGGAACCTAATTAAAAGCTGTCACGAGCAAAGATATAATTCAACGGGTCCCACTTGTGCATGTGTGCGTGTGTGCGTGTGTGTGTGAGAGAGAGAGAGACCCATCGGTCGATGCTCATAAATACATCTTTCAGCCATATGCATTGCTGATGCTCAGTAAAAACTTATATAGTTGACACAATCATATAGAACATCATAGCACACTTAACTTGCATACAAAAATTTCACGCAGGCAGCACAATCAGGATGGAAGCAGTGGATCGCTACGGGTAGGGCTATGTTGAAACCAACGAACTCATACATAACGGTTCATCTTCTTTATCAATGACAGGGAAATATCTTGAATGTTGTGCAAAGAAAACAGACAGACAACACAATAAGTTCTGCTAGCACATTAAGTTGAGGTACATCCCTTTCTAAAAAAAGTTCAGGTACAAAATTAGAACACGTCACAATAAAATGTACTGGCACATCAGTGCTTCACACCCATAGCTCGGATTTAACTAGTACTCCCTCCGTCCCAAAATTCTTGTCTTAGATTTATCTAGATACTGATGTATCTAACACTAAAATGTGAATAGATACATCCGTATGTAGACAAATCTAAGACAAGAATTTTGGGACGGAGGGAGTATCTGACAAGATTCAGTTGTTACCTCAAATTAGAGCACATCCAGCCAGCCAGCCTTGCCTCTTCTCCCAAAGAAGCAGTGGCCTCCACCACGCGAAGGAGTAGGCCCTGTGCCATCCATCGTTCCGAGCAACACGGGGAAAGTCTGACGTTGACTCCTGTAATGGACGTCGCCGACGGACCCTGGCACCAGCGGCGGTGGCAGGACTTCGATTGATGGATTGACCACTTCTTCCACATGCATGAACACTCGATACAGGTACATCCCTAACGTGGTCCGCAGCGGCCTTGGTGGCGACGAATAGTACAACCCCGGTTCCTGCACCAGTATCTCAACACCAATCACCTTCGGTATGGTGGACGAATTCTTGATCCATGCCATAACCGTCAGAGCCCAGCTGTCTGGAGGAAAAAAATACTTACGAGCTCACCTCCAAGGTCGTTGATAAGCTCATTCATGCACTCGCTGCTCCAAGCACGTCGAGGCATGCCGTGGAAGTTAAGCTTTGTTAAAAACTCAAGCTCAGAGGGCACCGAGCCCCATCCTGGGTGCCACCGATCAAAGCTCACCAGCGCGCCATCACAGAACAAACGCCAGGAAGATTTGAACACACGACTGCAGTCGAAAGTTGTTCGGAACCTGACGAAGAAATCAGCCGGTGGCGGCAGTCTTTAATGAGCAAGTCACTTATTTGGATGCCGTGCGCAATGACAAGAGCTTTGACAAGGTTGTCCGGCGAGACGGGAGGCCGGTCGCCGTTGATGGTTACCATCAGCACTTTGCCGGTAAACTGGTCGTCAAGCGCCGCCATGCCACTGTTGAGCGACAGCACGCAGCGACCGAAGGCAGGACGGACCTCAGGATCTCCGGCTCGGAGATCCACGTTGACTGGCGACATGATAGTGAGCCTGAGTACAGGGAGTACAGGAGGGGGATTTGGGGGAACTGGAGTAGGAATCGAGATTCCAGAGGTGGGGGAGGGGCGAGAGATTGGGGATGAAAAGGTAGCTTGAAATTCGAACCCGCGCCAATATGCTCTCGGCGCGCAAGCGCACGAAAACACCGGTGGCGCCCACATGTCGGCCTGAGAGTCCTTATTCTTTCTTTTTTGGAGAGCCCGGCCTTTTTTAGGATCTTTTGAGAGCCCGACCTGAGAGTCATAATTGACATGTTTGGATTGCGTTACTACTCGGCCCATATTCAACGACACCTCACTGGCCCAAACAAGTGTACATCATCGAAAAGACACTGAGCTCAAATTATATAACTTGAAAAAAGGAGATACACTCTGAACAATGGAGAATGGTGATGCCCTCATTTAGCCCACCAGTAGTTCGAGACAATAAACAGTTCGAAACAACGATATATACAACATTCAAACACTGACTAGTGACTACTACTGACATAAACAGCAAGACATGATAGTTCATAAGAAGTCTTGCTACACCACCAAAAC
Source organism: Triticum aestivum (assembly GCF_018294505.1). Taxonomy (NCBI): domain Eukaryota; kingdom Viridiplantae; phylum Streptophyta; class Magnoliopsida; order Poales; family Poaceae; genus Triticum; species Triticum aestivum. The sequence continues at coordinate 310,932,758 of NC_057805.1, read as the reverse complement.
GCACCCATCTGCAGCGCTCAGACTCTCGTGATCCAGACGAGAATGACATTCTAAACAGAGCCAACTATTACATAGTAAGAGTGACATAGATGAGGATGACCAAATGACAAGGAATATGCATAACAAAAGAAAGAACTACCCATCCAGAACAAGAAGCAAAGACAACAAAGTCATTCGAAGAGATGATCCAACACCATCATAATTTGCAGCCCCGCTTCAGCGACCAATGATCCGGAGACACTAGTACTCCACCCTTTCGACGCAACAGCCCAATTACCTATCAACCCGAAGGCTTGAACCACATCACTGCCTGTCGTAATTGAGACATCCAAGGATCAAAGTTAATTCAGATGCCTTTGTCATTCTCACCTTCTTTTGGCTGTAGGTTGTATCGTTGACAATCAGGGGAGTTTGCTCCCAAACTCCTAGGGCTCGCCGTGTAGACACAGTTTTCCATAGCAAACAGAGCCTCTTTGCCATCAAGGTCCTTGCCAACGGTGATCTCCTGGTTAATCGGATAATTGAGTCCGAGAAACAGAGAGTGAACCAAGGTTGTTTACCCGCCTCCAACTAAAAAATCCTGAAGGCCCCAACAAGCTGGTATCCTGCTCATAGACGTAACAGCCACTGTCCGGATACTCACGTATGTCACGGTGCTTGTATATAGTGAGGTTTTTGCAATATAACTTTTCCGGCTCATGTGTCTGAATGATCATCAGTCTTTTGGCGTCGTCTGATCGAGCGAGGAACCAATTGTGCTTCCCTATTTTTGGCAAAGGTGGTGTGATTACAAAGGGCAGTAACTGTAGGGACACTGCATCATATCAAAAAGGACAAGCATTGTTAATGTAAGATCAGCATTGTTCAGAGTATGAGTAGGATAATGCAAGAAACAACATTGATATGTCCCTGTTGGAACTGGGAGGAAAATACAGGGATATGTATACTGGTATCGAAAATATAGAAGTGCCATGCATGGTTATACTCATGTTATCTCGCAATCGATTCTTCACAGGAAACTACCATGTCATGCATGTTATGGAATCATGTTCTGTCCTCACAAACAAATTCTTCAAGGTAACTAACAGACCATGCATTGTTATATACTCATCTTTTGTGGGCAAAATTTCTGTGAGGATATTATTCTAGCCATTGATTGCTGAAGGGCGAATATAGGTATGTACACATGGTAAGCATTACAGGATTTCACTACTTCCAAATATAGAGTTCTCCATATGCACATTTACTTCCCTAATGTATGGTTAGATGAAACCAACAGTGTGGTGCATGTTTCTACATCATGAAAATGAGGAAACTAACATGGCCATTGATACACACTCATATTTAGTAGTAGTATATAGATTACTATAAAATAAGGAGAATATCCATATATTCCTAACTGTTTGATTATTCAGGGGTACAAATTGGCTGTAATGACATGATCACAATCACATGAATTAACTCATTCCAAATATAGCTGATTTACGGCGTCTCTAATACATTGCCATAGTTCTACTCAAATTCTGCTCAAACAGGGATATGCCAATCATCACAAAAAGTTCAAACAGTGTCATGGCGTCATCATTAACATGAGACGGAAACAACTTACACGCGCCGTCCCAGCAATACGTGGTGCCATCTGCTTTGTCGATCGTGTAGATGATGCCATTGTGTTCAATAGCATTACAAAAGTGTGTATCAGCTTTGACGACGATCCACTGCGAGCTGAGTTGTCTCCATCTAAAGAAGGCACCGGCGTAAAGATAGGCGAGTCCCTTGTCGAACAAGGCAATTAGCTTGATGTCTGCGTAATCCGCATGTCCTGTGGGCACTTGGCAGATTACAATCTTCTGCAAAACAAGGTCCGTCCAACTGACGCGTTAATCTAGATGACTAAGACCGCAATGGTAATACTCTATATAATCCAACGGAGGAAGGATAATCTCATGGGAGGTCTGGAAGTTCACGAGCACCAACTTTTTACCGTCTTCTTTGACGGCAGCCATCCAGTGGGAGTTCATGCCGACCCAGTACATACCTGGCAAGAAGTTTCGGGTGATGGTGATCGGATCGAAGTCGAGGGAAATGATGTACGGCGACCCACTACATACCTGCAAAGAAGTTTCGGCTAATGGAGATCGGATTGAAGTCGAGGGGCATCATGTACGCCTCCGTATCATGGTGAGCCAATCTCGCAAGACCAGATAGCAACAAGCAGGTTGTCTTGAAAAGCTTAGGCCTCGCTTGAACGATGGTCGTGTGCATGCCCCTCGAGCATGCAGCCAGCCGGAGGGCGCTCAACATATCCATACACGAACAACAGAGGTCGAGGACGTCACTGGGGAGAGAGCTCCAATCGCGGCTCATATGGATCCTGCGCGGTTCGCGTTTGGCCATGGTGGAGTTTGGAAGGTGGGGTTTTGGGGGGCTTGATTTACGGGGGAGAAGGCTGTCGGTGCTAGAGCGGCTAGCGAGGGAATAGTGGTACTGGGGGAGGTGAGCGAGGCGAGGGTATGCGGGGGCACAGTGAGATAATGAAGAGTGACCTCAGGATCTCCGGCGAGACGGAGATGGAGATGGAGTGGTGCTAGGGGAGAGGGAGACGAGGCGAGGCATGCTATACATCGGCGGTGACAGTGACTGCACAGTGCACAAGGTGAGGCTGACTTTGGTAACCCGGACACGCCGCCTGGACTGGTGTCACCTCGGGTGCAGGGTCTTGTCACTTCACTGTGAGGACCGGATGAATAATAGTATTTTGACCATCAAGTGTACCATAGTTGTACTACTACTAGTAGTAGGAGTAGTAGGAACATGAGTACACTCCCGTGCTAGCATGCCTCTGGGTTCACTTCATCCTCCAGCTATCATCCATGTTGCGAGCAGAACCAAATTCTCGTGCATGCGGAAGCGCGAAGAAGGACTTTTCTTTTTTTGAGGATAACCGCATATTCCTTAACCATAGTAGGAACATGAGTAGTACTCCCTCCGGTCCACTTTTGTCTGCGTATAACTTTTTTCAGTATTTCTCTAAGTAGTCCGCGTATATACCCTTTTGCATGCCCCCATTTCCCTCCATGCCCCGCATTCATAGCATTAATTAGCGTACGCATGAGCAGTTGCAGCCCGACTCCAGCCAATAAACTGCAGCATGCAAGTGGGCCACTCTGTGCGCGTGGGAGAGAGAAAAGGCAACCGAAGAGCCCGTCCAATCCATTGCATGCAGCAGTCAAACCACCGCACCTCTCCTCATGCATGCGCATAACTTCTCCCATTTACTTCTCCATCGAGAACCGATTTCCTCGGCTTTTTCACTACTCCTTGATCTTCATTTGCATCCAAACCACACTGCATTCACATTGTGTTAACCTCTTCACATCCTCCTAGAGTAATTCCGAAGCCCCTATAAATAATCATCTTCTTCAGTTAGATTAGCCATCTAATCCTAATTCTCCAAACCATAGCCCTCCTGTTGAGGATATAGACCTTAGAGTCACCCTCCAGGAGGGGCCGGGTTACTCATATGGTCATTGCCAGAAGCCCGGCGCCAAGCCTAAAGACGGTGGGCCAAAGATGGGCTTAAGACCCGATGTGGCTTAAGGCCCGTAGTTACAATCATTATTATGGTAGAACTTGTAGTGAAAGGCAAGAATAGTTGAGAGTCCGAGCCGGACACTCTTATGAGCCGGCCGGGACTCTGAGAGCTGCAGGGCGTCAGCCTCCCTATATAAAGGGATGACCCGGCAGCAGTTTAAGGGCGACAACAATCTCATCGAGAGCCGGGCATAGCAGTTTAGCTCCCTGGTTATCGAAACCCTAATCAATACCACATCAAACTGGACGTAGGCTTTTACCTTCACCGTAAGGGGCCGAACCAGTATAAACCCTCGTGTTCCTTGTCCCGCATTAACCCCTTCAAGCTTCCTAGTTGCGATGGCTCCACGACTAAGTCCTAGCTCGAGGACATCTGCCGTGACAATTCCACGACAGTTGGCGCCCACCGTGGGGCCAGCGCACGGTGGATTTGAGTTCTTGAAGGGCAGCTTCGAAGGGCTCAAGGGATACGCTGTGGGCCGGATGACCAAGAGTCGTCGCGGCAAGCTCTACATCGACGATGCAAACTGGGGCCCCGACGCCGGCTCAATTGAGTACGGGTACCGGGTCCCCTTCGGCGGAATTCATGTTTTCATTGGCAAGATTGGTGAGCCGGGCCCTGAGCCGGATCTCTGCGCCGATCTCATCGAGACGGCTCAGCGTGCACGACCCGCCCGGGCCCGGCCTGCCTTAAGGCGCGCGTTTGTGGGATGTATCCATGGAGGGCCCTCTGATCTATCTGGGTCCGGTGATGAGGCGGCCGCCGGCTCTGACGGCGAGTCGGCCACCGATGAGTCAAACTCGTTGTATCAACTTCAAGATGGCAGGCTCATGGGTTGTTCCGATGGTGACAGTATTCCGGACCCGTTTGAGCCGCCAAGTCAGGTTGGAGTCTTTATGGCTGGCGCGCAGCCTGTTCAGAACCCCGCTGCTGGAGCGGGAAACCCGGTGCCTTCTCCGGCTCAGGTGCTGATGGATCTCACGGACAAGATGACGGCCCTGTTAACCGCCACGGTTGACCCGGCGGATCAAGCTCAGCATGATGCGGAGGTGGCACAGTTAAAATTGGATCTAGTGAAAGCTAAGGAGGAGCTTGCAGCGGAAGGGATCAGGATGGCTGCAGAGAGGGCGGCTCTCGATGCCCAAACTCAGCTGATCCAGGCGCAGTCCTTCCAACTCACGATGGATCAGAACGCGTCCAATGAGGTCATGAGAAGGAGGCATCAAAAGACCCAATCTCGACTCCCTCCGGTTTACGATCCACGCAACCTCTTCAACACGCCAGGTGCAGGGTCTAGTAACCCGCCAGGGGTCATAGTGCCCGGGTCTGGAACCCCTATTCAGCCACGGTGATGGGGCCTCCCCAGGTGCCCCCTGCCCCGCCTCAGTACGTGCCAATACCCCCGGGTCATTATAATAACCCGCTGGAGAACATGGTCGCTGCGGCAGCCCGGCTGGCGGCTCTCCCAGTCGACGGCGACTCTCCGACGGCTATTGAAACCCGCCGGGTCAGGGAACTCCTTCAGACAGCACTGGCGCAGCAAGAGGCGTACTCCTACAGCCGGGACAGGATCCACTCGACCCCTCGGCCAGGCCAGAGCCCGAGTTACAGCCGGCACATGGTCTCAGCAACCGGCTCAAGTAACGTCCGACGCCATGACCCGCCCCCTGGCCACGGCCCGGTTCATAATGGAGCCTTTCACGCAGCAGACCAGGACAGAGCGCGGCAAGAGGCGGAGCAAGTGCCTCAATTGACGGCTTACCAGACCCCCCCGGCTTATCCGACGACTTCCGTCGACGTGGGTATCCCCACCAGGACTGGGGGTGTCCCTTGTTTAGTACCAGCTATCCGCAATGAGCGTCTACCCAAGGACTTCAAAGGCCCTAGGAAGGTGCCTAATTACACAGCAGACTTACAGCCTGCAGCCTGGATCGAGAGTTATGAGATGGCTATGGAGCTGCTGGAGGTCAGTGAGGCGGCCATGGCTAAGTATTTCACCATGATGTTAGATGGGACTGCCCGCACTTGGTTGAAAGGGCTACCACCGAATTCCATTGGGTCTTGGGCTGAGCTGAAAGCCCGGTTCATCCAAAACTTCAAAGATACCTGTAGGCAGTCTATGTCAATTGTGGATTTGACTAACTGTAAGCAGCAGGAGGGTGAGTCTACGACACATTGGGTTCGCCGGGTTAAGGAGATCATACACTCGTCAGACAAGATGGATGCCGGCTCAGCGGTTTTAATGCTGGAGCAGAATTGTCGTTTTGTGCCCCTGAAGATGAAACTCGGGCGGCTTAAGCGCGACTGCAGTGATATGGGTACACTAATGGCGGCTCTTGTCAAGTACGCCGATTCTGATGGTACCAAGGATCCCCCTTCAGATGATGAAAGGACAGGGAAGGGAAAGAAGAACGGCAATGGCAAGGGTCCTCAGTTTAACCCGGGGAACCAAGGAGGAGGCAAGCGCAAGGCCGATGGCAGCCTAGAGTTTGTAGCCAACGCCAGCTCACAAGGTAATAACCAGCGACGCAAGGGAGGCCCCCTCCCCGAGGCGGCGGGTCAGGTCCGACGCTGGAGCAGCTGTTGAATGAACCTTGTCCAAGGCATGGCTCTAGAGAGAAGCCAGCGACTCATCTGTGGAAGGATTGTGCAATCATGAAGGCCTTTAAGAATTACAATGGCCCGGGCGGCGGCTCAGGCGCCGGCGGCTTTCATGGCCCGGGCGGCGGCTCAAATTCCGGTCCTCAGAACGGTCAAGGGGGCTTTAATCAGCAGTCTGGCCAGGGTCATCAACAGCAGCAGGGGGGTTATCAGACCAATCCAAAGCAGCTTAGCGGTGGACAGTATCATGTGTTTACCACCAGTCTGTGTAAGCGAGATCAGAAGCTTCATAAGAGGGCAGTGAATGCTGTTGAGCCGGCGGTCCCACGCTACTTGCGGTGGTCTGAGCAGCCTATAGTGTGGAGTAGGGAGGATCACCCTCCCCGGGTGGATAACCCGGGCCACTTGGCCCTTAGTGGTGGCTCCTCAAGTGGGAGGATATAAGTTCACAAAGGTGCTCATGGATGGAGGCAGCAGCATCAACATCCTCTATTATGAGACTTTTCGCCGTATGGGGTTGGTTGATAAGAACCTCAGCCAGTCAAACACTATCTTCCATGGTGTGGTACCTGGTAAGTCGGCTTATCCAGTCGGCAAGATTGAGTTGGAAGTGGCCTTTGGTGATGAGAACAACTACAGGGTGGAGAAATTGACCTTTGAGGTGGTCAAGATAAGAAGTCCATACCATGCTATATTTGGACGGCCGGCTTACGCCAAGTTCATGGCACGGCCGTGTTATGTGTACTTACAGCTCAAGATGCCGGGTCACAATGGGACCATTACGGTCCACGGCAGCCGGAAAGTGGCTCTGGAGTGTGAGGAAGGCGATGCGGCTTATGCAGAATCTGTTTGTGCTACAGAGGAGTTGAAGTTTTACAAAGACAATGTTGACCCAACAGATATGACCTCTCTGAAAAAGCCGACTACGGAGCAGGAGCCGGCGATGAAATTTAAGTCAGCTGATGAGACTAAACTTGTTGATTTCGTTCCAGGAGACTCATCTCAGCAATTTAGCATCAGTGCCAATCTGGATCCAAAATAGGAAGGCGCGCTCATCGAGTTCATCCGTGAGAATAGGGACATCTTCGCATGGAAACCTTCTGACATGCCAGGTGTACCTAGAGAGCTCGCTGAGCACACTCTCAATGTTGATCCGAAATTTAAGCCGGTCAGGCAGTTCCTTCGGCGGTTTAATGAAGAGAGGCGGAAGGCCATTGGTGAAGAGGTGGCCCGGCTCTTGGCGGCCGGGTTTATTGTTGAAGTCTTTCACCCAGAGTGGTTGGCTAACCCGGTGCTCGTACTCAAGAAGAACGGCACCTGGCGGATGTGTGTGGACTACACGGACTTAAACAAGGCGTGTCCGGCTGATCCTTTTGCCCTCCCCCGTATTGATCAAATCATTGATGCTACGGCAGGTTGTGCACGCTTAAGTTTCTTGGATGCTTATTCTGGATATCATCAGATTAAGATGGCAGTTAAGGACCAGGAGAAGACGGCGTTCATCACTCCCTTTGGAGCCTTCTGCTATGTGTCTATGCCCTTTGGACTCAAGTGTGCACAGGCGACTTACCAGCGTTGTGTACAGAACTGTCTTCATAAACAGATTGGGCGCAATGTTCACGCTTATGTGGACGATATTGTGGTTAAGTCCATAAAAGAGGAAACCCTGATAGATGATTTAAGGGAGACCTTTGATAACCTCCGGGTCTACAAGATGATGCTTAACCCGGCCAAGTGTGTTTTTGGTGTTCCTGCAGGCAAACTCTTGGGTTTTTTGGTTTCTGACAGAGGCATTGAGGCTAACCCGGAGAAGATCAAGGCCATCACCTCCCTGGCTAAGCCGGCGTGTATAAATGACGTTCAGCGTTTGGCGGGTCGCATCGCTGCTTTAAGCCGGTTTATAAGCCGTTTGGGTGAGAAGGCCATGCCATTATATCAGTTGATGAAGAAAACTGATAACTTTGTCTGGAATGATGCAGCTAATACTGCCTTTGAGGATTTGAAGAAGCAGCTGGCAGAGCCTCCAGTCCTTGCTGCTCCGGTTGATAAGGAGCCCTTATTATTATATGTGGCGGCGAACACACGAGCCGTCAGTGTGGCTATGGTGGTGGAGCGCAAGGAGGAGGGTAAGGAGCATCCGGTTCAGCGGCCGGTTTATTATGTCAGCGAAGTGCTCATTGAGTCCAAGCAGCGATATCCGCATTGGCAGAAGCTTGTTTATGGTGTGTTCATGGCAAGCCGGAAACTTAAGCATTATTTCCAGGGTCATCCCATCACTGTGGTCAGTTCTGCCCCTCTTGGTGATATCATTCAAAACAGAGAGGCCACAGGGAGAGTAGCTAAGTGGGCTATAGAGCTTGGACCTCATGGTCTCAAGTACGTGCCACGCACTGCTGTTAAATCTCAGGCCTTGGTGGATTTCATCAATGACTGGACAGAGTCACAAGTGCCCGAGCAGAAGCCGGATAACACATATTGGACTATCCACTTCGATGGGTCCAGGCAGTTGGAGGGCTCGGGGGCTGGAGTTGTATTGGCTTCCCCTAAAGGTGACAAGTTCCATTATGTGCTACGGTTGATGTTTCCTTGCACTAACAATGCGGCTGAGTACGAGGCCTTGCTCCACGGTCTTCGGATGGCTAAGGAGATGAGCTTGAGCCGGGTAAGGTGTTTCGGTGACTCAGACTTGGTGGCTCAACAAGTATCGGGCAAGTGGGACTCTAAGGACCCTCTCATGGCGGCTTATCGCCGCGAGGTTGATGCTATTGCTGGGCACTTTCAGGGTTACCAAGTGGAACACATCGATCGCAGGAAGAACGAGGCGGCGGATGCTTTAAGCCGGCTGGGCTCTCAGCGAAAACCGGTGCCGCCTAACACTTTCCTGGACGTCCTGTATAGCCCTTCTATTAAGTTGCCTACAGAGGAAGACTTGGCTGTCCCTGACCCGGAGGCACTACTGGTGGCGGCTCTTCATATCATACCAGACTGGACAATGCCATATCTGGCTTACATGACCCGGGGCGAGTTGCCTGAGGATGAAACTTTGGCCAGGCAAATAACCCGGCGGGCTAAGTCAATGATTGTTATCAATGGGGAGTTGCATCACCGCAGTGTTACGGGGGCGTTTCAGCGTTGTGTTTCCCCTGAGGAAGGTCAAGAGATCTTGCGTGAGATCCATGAAGGGGATTGTGGCCGTCACACCGGCTCAAAGTCTCTTGTGGCCAAGGCTTTTCGTCATGGTTTTTATTGGCTGACGGCTCATGCTGATGCGGAGGACTTGGTCAGTAAATGTGATGGTTGCCAGAGGTTCTCACGACGGGCTCACGTGCCGGCTCAGGAGCTGAGGATGATCCCAATCACTTGGCCCTTTGCGGTCTGGGGGCTTGATATGGTTGGGCCTTTTAAAAGGTCCAAGGATAAGAAGACCCACCTCTTGGTGGCAGTTGACAAGTTCACCAAGTGGGTGGAAGCTGAGCCAGTTAGCAAGTGCGATGCAGCCACGGCGGTTCAATTTATGAAAAAGGTGATTTTCCGCTTTGGTTTTCCACACAGCATTATAACTGACAATGGCACCAATCTCTCCAAAGGCGCCATGGAGGAGTTTTGTCAACGAGAGCATATCCGACTTGATGTTTCCTCAGTGGCTCATCCTCAATCCAATGGTCAACCTGAGAGAGCTAATCAGGAGATTCTGAAGGGTATCAAGCCCCGGCTTTTGGTCCCTTTGCAACGGACGCCGGGTTGTTGGGTGGAGGAGTTGCCCTCCGTGTTATGGAGCATCAACACTACTCCTAACAGGTCTACAGGTTTTACGCCTTTCTTCATGGTTTATGGAGCAGAAGCAGTCCTCCCCAGTGACATCCGTCATGACTCACCTCGCGTGGCGGCTTATGTTGAGACGGATAATGAACAGGCGCGCCAAGATGCTCTTGACTTGTTGGACGAACAGCGTGATGTGGCAGCAGCCCGTTCAGCGATTTACCAACAAGACCTGCGCCGTTATCATAGCCGCCGGGTCAAATCCCGGGTCTTCCAGGAAGGCGATCTCGTGCTCCGGCTCATCCAGGATCAAACAGATGCACACAAGTTATCCCCGCCTTGGGAAGGGCCCTTTGTGGTCAGCAAGAACTTGCACAACGGGTCATATTACCTCATTGACATTCGGGAGCACAAAGATTCACGTAAGTCGGAGGAAGAGACCCGTCGGCCGTGGAACATAGCTCAGCTTCGGCCTTACTACACTTGAGCCACCGGCTCTCGTGGTGTACATATTTCTCTCAGCCATGTATATATTATGATAAGCAATAAAGCAGGACCTCTGTCCTTTTTTCTCCTCCAAATATGCACGTGTTATTTCATTGCAAGATTACATGATGACTTAAAGGAGGATCCGGCTTATGATCGTATTCGAATTTAGCCGTAAGCAATAAGGTCACTTGGGGGCTTCCTGTTCAAACATGGGTCGTATTCGAACCAAAGAGAACATAGCTGTCGATACCCATTTGATTGGCAAAGTGCCGAGCTCATTGGGAGGTTACCTTTGGTCATATTTGAATCATAGTTTAACCCCTCTGAGAACCGCCGTGGATCGTATTCGAATCAGCGTCGTTAAACAATTCTTAAAATCACTTGGGGGCTTCCTGTTCAAACATGGGTCGTATTCGAACCAAAGAGAACATAGCTGTCGGTACCCTCTTGATTGGCATCGCCACACCCACTGGGGGCTATATGATCGTATCCGAATCTTAGCTTAACCCCTTTGGGCCGGGTCTCTGGTCGTATTCGAACCGGAAGCCCCTAAGTTCTTCTGCTTTATCACAAGTTTTCTCTGATTATGTCAAGGTGTGTATAGCCGGGTTTCACTTTGCCGGCTTAACTTTGGTTTACAGTATTGCTGAACGCAATGAGTGTTATAAGGCAGGTAAACCGGAGTTGCGGTACCAACTTTCTCATCCGGGTTATCTAAACCGGAAGTATGATTGCAGGCCGTTAAGTATGTTCTTACGGCTGTATTCAGGATATCATTGAAGACAAGTCCTTTTTGATTCATATTCCGGGTTATATAAAACTTATGATCCTCAGGGCGGTAAGCCGCCTCGAGACTTATGATTTGCCCTTCTATGCAGGATAATTAAAGGCACCTCTTTTGAGGTTAAGTAAAGCAAATGATTGATTATGACCCGGAGAAATATCAAAGAGACAACTTCAAAAGACTTTAGCATTCAATACGTGCACGATGGCACGGCAGAGATAAACTGTTGCACCTACTCTATTACAAAACTCATCAAGTCTAAAAGGGTGGAGCATTGTTTGGTAAACCGCCAGCCGAGTTATGATGCTTGCTGAGTTGAAGTCTCCGGCTCGTTCCTATCCTCTCCTCCGGCTGATCCCAAGACCTGGAAAGTTGATGACTTCCAGTCGATGCCGCTGAGAGCTTCGAATTGGGCTTCCTCGTCAATTAACCCGGCCGGGTCAATCTCCGGGGCGAAAGTGTGCTGACGAGCCGGCGGGATCAAGTTGAGGGCTTCATAGCGAGGGGTTGGAATCCTCTGATTCTCCGCGTTGTAACCCGGCTGGTACTTGGTTAGATCTGTGTCGTTCCCGATAAGGGTGGCCACCGGGCGTACAGCCTTCACGCAAGCTGCGAAGTCCTTCTGATCGAAAGCTGAGCCGTCTTCCTTCAGGCTTGGATAGCCAAGGGCGATGTCCGCCGGGTCTAACTCCGGCAGGAATGCCTTGGCCCGGCTCAGCGCGGCGATCGCTCCGGCTCTCGCAGAGGCCCGTCGCAGCTCTTGGATCCGCTGAGGCAGAACGGCGAGCCGGCGCAGGACTTCTGCCAGGTGAGTCGGCACCTCGTTGGATAGGGCCACCACAGCTAAGGCACGCTGTGACCCGGTGTAGAGCTGCTCCACCAGGGTATACACGGCCTTCAGCTTGGTGACCACGCTCTGGTTGAGGTTGGCACTTCTGGGACCTGTTTAACAGAATCAGACAAGCCGGCGACAAGGATGAGTTATGAGATATAAACATTTTAAACTTGATGAAAGCCGGTGAGGCGACTTACCGAAGATGGCGGCCACCATCTGGGAAACCTGGCGCTTTAGGCCGGAGAGCTCAGCGGTCTTCTCGGAGAGAGTCTTCTCCGCCTGTTCAGCCCGGGTTACCAATGCGGCCTTCTCTTCGGCCCAGGCTTTCCGCTCAGCATCAAATTCTGTCTTCAGCTTCTCTTGAGCGGCGATGCTGGATACAAACTTGGCGTTTGCCTTCCGGGTCTCCATTTCTTGCATCTTTAGCCGGCTCGTGAGATCAGCAAGGTCAGTCTCCAGCTTCTTGCCAGCAGCCTGTATAAATTTCCGGGTTATGGCATGAACAATTACTCTACAAATTTAAAGTCCCAAGCGTTTTCCAAGCAAAGACACTTGGCACTTGGGGGCTAATGCATATTGAACGTTTTCTATCTACATATTGCCGGTTCAAATGGAGTAAGCCGGAACCTAAGTCTACAACATACTCAGTCATAAGTCGTCGACTTGGGGGCTAGCATGGTACAGGTAACTAAGCAGTAAATAAGAGGACAAAAGGATGTTACCTCAGACTTCTGCTGGATCTGGGTCACCATGGCAACCTCGGCGTCCCGGCTCTTGTGCACTTGGCTGATGTAGCCAGAGACGAGCTCTCCAATGCTCAGGTTGGTGTAGTCGGAGAGGTCCAGGTTCACCCGGCGGGGCTGCAGCAACTCCCCCTTAGCGGAGCACTTGGCCAGCACGGTAGGTCTCCCCGGCTCAACGAACTCCGTCCGGGTGATTACCACGTCCGGGTCATTTGTTGGTTGGGCCGAGCCGGAGGCCTCCGGGTCAGCAGAAGCTTCTACAGGCGCCGTGTCCATTGGAGTGGTGGCTTCGGGGGCGGAGGCAGCTGGCGGGTCTTGGACCGTCACCTCCGGCTCAGGCAAATCCGGCACTCCGGCCGACTTGGTTTTCTTCACCCTCTTGGTGAGCTTTGCCTGGGCACTGAAAGAACAACAAAGGTTAGTACAAAAAATATGAGTAAAGATCAGAACAACATGAGATGATTATCGTTACCCGGGCGCGGTCTTGAAAGCCGGAAGACTCGACTGCATAGAGTCGCCCGAAGAGGGGGAGGTCTCCTGATAATTGGAGTCAGAAGAGTTGAGTGGCTGACGGATAACACCCGCTAACGGGTGAAAAGGGTACAAGTGGGAAATAACCTCAGTTCGGCGCTTCCTTGATGTGTCAGGTAACCCGGCGGAGAGGTCGGTGTCCTTGTTGGGGTGTGACGCCGGTTCTCATGAACCTGTTGCTTCAAAATAAATTGAGGATCTTGATAAGCTAAGGGATGTGAAAAGCTTACTTTCCGGGATACCCTTCGGACTTTCAGCCTTGGCAAGGGCTCCGAGTCGGAGGAAACTGACGTTACCTCTTCAACCACCGGGTTACTTGCGCCGGTGTCATCCTGTCAATTAGCAAGTATTGATAAAGCGGACAGCAACAAACAAGCAAATACAACAAGGATTTAAAGGCTTAGGGGTTACCTCTGACTCGGAGCTGTCGCTTAATTGCATCAGCTCCGACGCAGTAGGCCTGCTTCCTTTCCTGCGAGGGGCGGCTTTCTTGGCGGCTTTCTTCACCTTTCTGGCCTTCTTGGCCGCTTCATGGTCATATTTGACCCGCCAGAACTTGTCGTCAGCCTGAAAAATACAATGGTGATTTCTTTAAACGATTCAGATGAGAGGTATATACAGAAGAAGATAGGATGTTCAGATTGGCGGCTTACCGCTGGGGCTGGGTTGGTCTTGCAGAAGGGGGCTAACCCGGTCCTTCCACAGTCTGCCAGGCTCTCGTTCAAGAGAGCCTTGGTCATCTCCTCTGCAATGTCTTCAGGAAGATCATTGCGGCTGTGTCTCTGAGGGTCGTCTTTGCGGCCCGTATACTCACACATTAAGCTAGGGCGGCGGCTCAATGGGATCACCCGCCATGAGATCCAGACCCTGACCAGATCGATTCCATTCAGACCGTTGCCCAGGAGAGCCTTGATCTTGTTGATGGTTGGGAGCAGAGGCTGGCGCTCTGCCGGAGTCAGTTTGTCTGACAGTGGGTGTGTTGACTCCAGACGTGATGGGCGAAAGCCGGGCAGCGGACTTCATTAGCCGGTGATGTATCTTGGCAATAGAACCAAGTCATGTTCCAGTCCTTTGGGTGGCTTGGCGGCTCTGCGTAAGGGAAAAGGCAGTCCCTACGCCGCTGGATGGAGATGCCACCTAACTCCAGACTTGGCCCATTGGCGCACTCATTCTGACGGTTTAAGTAAAAAAGCTCTCTGAAGAGCAGCAGACTAGGCTCTTATCCAAGATAAACCTCGCAGAAGACTTGGAAATTGCAGATATTGGATACTGAGTTGGGTCCTATGTCTTGAGGCCGTAAATCGAAGAAATTTAGAACATCTCTAAAAAACTTTGAGTCGGGCGGTGCGAAGCCCCGGCTCATGTGATCCGCAAAAATCACTACCTCCCCATCCTTTGGCTGTGGCCTCTCTTCTGACGGGTCAGGGGCACGGTAGGACATGATGTCTTTCTTGGGCAGATATCCTGACTTAACAAAATCCGCTAGGGTCTCGTTGGTGACATTGGACCTCATCCAGTTACATGTAATGGGAGCTTTGGGAGGCATGGTGAAAGTCGGCAGTCTATGACAAAAAAGGAAAAACGTCCGGGTTAATGATAAGCCAGAGGAGATCTACAGTTCAAAGCTAAGGTGGTGGCTTATGAAGGGGACTAATGGTATATACCTAAGTACATCGGGTTATTTAAGCCGCAGGGGCATTCAGAATAAATTGATTATCTACGGCCTTATCACAGCTAAGCCGGAGGATTCTACGAAGCATGGTTTTCTTTTAAGCCGGAGGATTCTACGGCGCGTGTTTTCTTTCAACCAGAAATGTAAACCGCCGAGATTCACTGATTACAGTTTTCACTAAGTGTGGTAAAACAGGTTTCACACATTGCAGTAACTTTTTTGGATCAAAATGGTCGGGCAAAAGAAAAGATTTCTAGACCTAGAAACAGGAGTGAGGGAGTTCTTCGGCTTGAACAAAGTTCCTAAGCAGTAAAAAGAGAGCTGCTTGCGTGTAAAGTGGGTACCAAACAACCGCCGCACTAGTTCTATGCCGATCTAAGATCAAACAGGGGCAGTAACTATGAGAACTACCTGAACTTGCGGGCAATGGCGACGAACACGAAGAACGCGGACGAATCCTACGGTAGATCTACTCTACAGGACAAGCAGGACTTACAAGAGCTGGAGAGTCGCGGAGGTCGTCGCGTTTCTCTGGTCAGATCAGGGTGATGCAGCGGCCTGAGCTGGTGACGACGAGGAGACCCGCGGCGGCGACGACGGCGGAGCTCGAGCAGCACGGGACAGTGAGAGGAAGAAGACGACAGAGGAAGGAACGTGAGAAGAGCCCGTCGGGCCGGCCTATTTATAAGGCGAGCTCGTAAGAGGGCGCGAGAATCAAGGAAACCGTGGCGTGGTTATCTCCCCTCTCAACGCCTCGATCTTCGGGATGACGGTAAAGGAAAAGATCCGTTGCGGATCTGGCGGAGTAAAAAATGGACTTAATGGAAAATGACGTCACGGCGGATTATCCGGAGTCCAGAGGATGACGTCACGCCGGGTTATGGCCTTCACACGAATGGTAAGCCAGAGATTTTTTCTGTCGAAAGAGTTGAAGATTGACATGAGCCGGCTCAAATCAATCTGGGTCCTAATGTTAAGGATATAGAGCTTAGAGTCACCCGCCAGGAGGGGCCGGGTTACTCATACGGTCATTGCCAGAAGCCCGGCGCCAAGCCTAAAGACGGTGGGCCAAAGATGGGCTTAAGACCCGGATGTGGCTTAAGGCCCGTAGTTACAATCATTATTATGGTAGAACTTGTAGTGAAAGGCAAGAATAGTTGAGAGTCCGAGTCGGACACTCTTATGAGCCGGCCGGGACTCTGAGAGCTGCAGGGCGTCAGCCTCCCTATATAAAGGGACGACCCGGCAGCAGTTTAAGGGCGACAACAATCTGATCGAGAGCCGGGCATAGCAGTTTAGCTCCCTGGTTATCGAAACCCTAATCAATACCACATCAAACTGGACGTAGGCTTTTACCTTCACCGTAAGGGGCCGAACCAGTATAAACCCTCGTGTTCCTTGTCCCGCATTAACCCCTTCAAGCTTCCTAGTCGCGATGGCTCCACTACTAAGTCCTAGCTCGAGGACATCTGCCGTGACAATTCCACGACACCTCCGGTCCAGCGGTTCCAAATGGCGAAAGAGATTGAGATGCAGGTTTTAGCGTCCAACATGTCCTCGTCGAAGGCTCGTTGAGCATAGTTGCCACAGTCACCGACCACCCAAGGGTTGTTCGGAAGTGGATCAACAATGTATCCAACTCCCTCCAAAAGGTGGAGATGAATGTCATCGGTCTAGACGCAGAGTACATGGAGCGTGCCACTGGGAAGATCCAACGCGCTGTTGTCCTTCAGCTGTGCCTCGAGGATGATGTTTTGGTGTACCACATCATACACGCGCCCTCCATACCAGGTGAGCTTCACGATTTCTTGTCTCGGGAGGACATATACTTCTGTGGGGCAGCCATCGCACGGGACAAACAGAAGTTGGAGCCGTACAACCTTGATTTGAAAAGCATCGCTGACCTACAAACCAAAATAAAAATTCATGTAGAAGATTGTGATAAACCGACACCATCCCTATTCGACGTAGCAAATTTTGTGCTAGGAACAGATCTTCAGAAGGGTGACAAGACGCTGGCATTAAGGTCATCTGGATGGGAGAATTATCCCTTGACGTACGAGCGGATAAAATATGCTGCCCTCGATGCCCGTGTGAGTTTTGAGATAGCTGCAAGGTCCAGAGAGCTTGTTGCAAAGCCGTCTCCCAGAGAAAATGAGAAGAAGAAGAAGAAGAAGAAGAAGAAGCAGAAGAAGACGAAGAAGAAGAAGAAGAAGAAGATGCACCAACAGCAGGGCATTATGGATGGATGAACTATTTCCTCTCTTGTAAAAAAATATTCCCTCTCTATGTATATTGATATAGATGGACTATTTCGATGGTGTGCATGTCTTTGGAACAAGTAGTAGCGTGGGTTCACTTGACTATAAGGAACTATTTATCCGCCTAGCTTTCTCTACTACTCCTTCTAGTGATCGGTATGCAATGCATGTGTCCGTAGACATGACAGCTTGTCCATGGAAGTTCAACTACGGCGACCATCACGTTTCATCCACTGCCACTCGCGATTCCCACGACGCCGCTCCAACCCACGGCACCACGTCCCCCAATGTGCGCCTCACCCCTCTCGGTCGCACCGCCCCTCTGCCTTTGTGTGCATGAAATGTGGGCCACCTTAAATGCGGCGAGCATCAAGTTTCTACCACAGCCACACGAGATTCCCATGACGCCGCATGAACCCATGACACCACACGTCCCGCATCATCGAATTTTCATCCAGCGGCTGTGACACATTTCGTCCCGGGCATCAATCCTCAGTTGGAGTACTTCTGTACTACAGGTAGTACCCACCAGTGTGGCCATCTACGCCTCGTAACACCCCGACGCCCAGCTGTGGCACCCTCGCTGCGGCCACGCCACCACCGGCCGGTTCATCTCGAACGAGTGAGTCGCAAACCACACCACCACCATGAGAATGACATGTGGGCCAGCCGCATTTAACGTCTGCATGTCATTGACTCAGAGCATGGTTAATAATATAGCCGACTGCTAGCTATATGATGTTGCCACGTCACATATAGCCAAGCTTGTAGCCAGCAAGTACAATAGTTGAATATTAATATGTACTACTTTGTTGTTACATGACCCACCTCGCTCTCTCACAAAATGCCTAGGAGTACGTGCTGCAGCCGGCTGTTAACTAGTAACCCGCTTCTCTTCTCTTTCATCTTCTCTCTCATCCAACTAAGAAAAAAAATATAATATTTAATGTCTTACAGCCCGCCTACATCACCTTATTGTACTTGCTCTCATAGGCCGGGCACTAAGCCACTGAAGTTCGGTCCCGTGGGCCCCGAGAGGGAAATGTAACTCCTGCGGCAGACCTTGTGGTGCTCCCGCAGTACGAGCTCGTGCCAAACCCGGAATTTGTTTCTTACTACTACCAACTACTAGTAAGGTACACGTGCATTGCACGCATGAGATTCTGGTGGTTTGTGCATTATGCTTCTACATGTGGAGTCTTCTAGATTCTACATGAGGCAAAATCTGGTGGAATGTAGATGATATACAATGGCCAGTAGTGCTCGGATTTGCCATCTTTGTACCGTCGGATTGGCTTCATCCAACGACCAACTTTCAGAGTTATGGTTTGGTTTGTAGCCTAAGGTTGCCACGCCTAAGCTTAGGCGCGCCGGCATGTGTTTGGTTCATTGCTACACTTGTGGCTTGCCACACTTTTCTAGCTACATGGTCCACATGTCATAGACTCAACTTCTTGCCAAATCTTGCCACACTTGTGGTGGCCATTTTGTTAACCACATTTTTTGTGGCAGACACACTTTGCCTAAGCTTAGATGTGGCAAAGTTAGTCATGAATGAAGTTTAACCATGGAGTCTTCTAGATTCTACATGTGGCGGAATCTGGTGGAATGTAGATGATATCCAATGGCCAGTAGTGCTTGGATTTGCCATCTTTGTACCGTCGGATTGGCTTCATCCAACGAGCAACTTTCAAAGTTATGTTTTGGTTTGCAGCCTAAGGTTGCCATGCCTAAGCTTAGGCGTGCCACAAGTGTGTTTGGTTGCGTTCTCGTCTCAGCATAGTTGTTCCCTCTTCATGCATGCTCAACTCAACACCCCTCTTCATGTATGCACTCTTCATGCATGCTTCTAGTGTATTTGTGCTAATCTAGTGTGGACTCATGCACCCTCCATACACTCTACCAAACACCCAAAAATGGGTCGAGAAGGGAACTCTTGGGATCATGCACCCTTCATACACCCTACCAAACACACCAGGCATGTGTTTGGTTCATTGCTACACTTGTGACTTGCCACACTTTTCTAGCTACATGGTCCACATGTCATAGACTCAACTTCTTGCCAAATCTTGCCACACTTGTGGTGGCCATTTTGTTAGCCACATTTTTTGTTTCAGACACACTTTTCCTAAGCTTAGTTGTGGCAAAGTTAGTCATGAATGAAGTTCAACCATGGAGTCTTCTGGATTCTACATGTCGCAGAATCTAGTGGAATGTAGATGATATCCAACGGCCAGTAGTGCTCAGATTTGCCATCTTTGTACCGTCGGATTGGCTTCATCCAACGACCAACTTTCAAAGTTATTCTCACACTATATAGGGGGTATAGATATAGATGTGCCGGCCCGTTGCAATGGATCCAAAGTATATCTGTTTAGTGGAGTGCACTCTAAACACATTATCTATTTATTTTTATCTAACCTTTCGTGGCCATGCAACCAAGCCACATAAGCTTCATGGGTGCCCCCCACAACATATTATTCATACTACGTTGACAGAAAAAAAGATAAATCACCCAAAACAAGATCTTCCCTTTTTTTCCTACGATGCTGTGTCGTGCACGTACCTACTAGTTGTATAGTGGTAGTACTAGTTGTACAGTACAAACTTGGTACTAGTAGGAGCAGAGTAGTACGGAATGCTCCTACTCTATCAACGAGCCCCATTTGACACCAAATTTCTTGGCTTCCATGCTACAGCTAGATCTTCCCCTCGTTTCTGTTTTCCAACCCGGCGGCGGGCGGGGTGCGGTTTGCCAATAGTCGGTTTGCTCAACGGCGGTCCCACATGAAAGTGAAAATGCTAGGCAACATGCCTTCCCTAAGCTATGTGTCGTGCCGGACGGGTCGTGGAGTACTCCCGATTCCCGGGCGTGTGTGGGGGAGTGCGACGCGAACGCGGCAGGCCTTTTCCTTTTACTAGCAATGTGCCCGTGCGTTGCAACGGATCCAAAGTAGTAGAATAGTAGTACTTGTTCGCAAACTTGAAAGAAATCACTCTTGTTTTGATATACTCCTAATATATTACTCCCTCCGTTCCTAAATATTTGACTTTTTAGAGATTTCAAATGGACTAACACATACGGATTATATAGACATATTTTGAAGTGTAGATTCACTCATTTTGCTCCGTATGTAGTCACTTATTGAAAAATCTCTAGAAAGACAAATATTTAGGAATGGAGGGAGTACTTTTCACTCAAAATATATTTCTCAGGCTGTTTTGATGAGGTGAGGGAGGGATGTGGTTGCTTTCAAGTTAATAAGGGGTTTTCTGCAAATTGGAGCAGAGAAGTGGGCTATTGTTGCAAAATTGCCACAACTTACCTCATAGCCATTAGATGCAGATCTAATGGTCAGAAACGACGTATGGCAGACACACCACCATCACCAACTGAGTCTTTTATAGGAGTATATATTTCTCAGGTTGTTTTGATGAGGTGAGGTAGGGATGTGGTTGCTTTGAAGATAATAAGGGGTTTTCTCCAAATTGGAGCAGAGAAGTGGGCTATTGTTGCAAAAATGCCACAACTTACCTCACAGCCGTTAGATGCGGATCTAATGGTCAGAAACGACGGATGGCAGACACACCACCATCACCAACTGAGTCTTGTATAGGAGTAGGAGTAGAGAAACATGTATAAATTGTAACATTTTGGTTCTGCTCCTTGGCACGATCGATAGATAGAAATAACGATTGGAAACGCTAGGGCGGGGCTATTTCCGCCAGATAAGCAGGGTACGTAGTAGCTAGGTTGGCGCATCGTCGGTTTGGTCACACGCGGTCCGACATGTTCTAGTGTTTCTAGCAAGATGCCCGCACGTTGCACGAAGTTGATGGAAAAGGTAAGCACAACATATAAATTAATGGATGGAGTACTAGTTACAGCGATGCATATAATTAAGCAAAGGGATCGCACATGTCGGTATTGACTGGAACGAGAATGCAACACCACAACAAGAATCAAGGCCACGATGATGATGCGATCGCAGTGGTAGTTACAGACGGCAAGAAGAAAGATGCATCCATCAACGTACGACCTCCTCCTCCTCAACTTAGTGCGCCGGGCCACCGACCGGCAGCTAAGGAGCGGCGGATTTTGTGGCAAGGTTGAGGTGCTTCTCAGCAAAGGCATCCAAGTCTTCCAGCCGGTTGAGGAAGGCCAACGTCGTAGCGTCCTCACTGGCCTTGTAGACACCTATGTACACGATTTGCTCATACACGTGGATGTGTAGGTCGACGAATTCTTGCAGGGCGAGGCGCCTCGTGGCGAGCGCGACCTCCAGGTGGACATTCTTCATGGCGTCTGCGGGCAGTCGCAGGGCCACCAGTGCTTGAAAGAGGTTCCGGCCATGGAGGCCGATTAGGGTGGCAGGCAATGAGGAGCCCGGGCGCGCGGGCTGAAGGAGTACGGCAATGTCATCCGCGAGCTTCTTGATGACGGTGAACTTGTTGGTGGTGGCAACGATCATCTGGTCCAACTGAGAGTCGTAGTTGGCGTCGACGGCGGCCATCCACCAGCCGGTCTCCAACACCGTCTGGAGACGATCCTCGGCGCCATGCCGCAGGCCGATGTCGTGGACCATCTGGCACAGCTACTGGCCGCTCGCGCACATCGTCGCCATGGGTCTAG
Organism: Triticum aestivum; assembly: GCF_018294505.1. NCBI lineage: Eukaryota > Viridiplantae > Streptophyta > Magnoliopsida > Poales > Poaceae > Triticum > Triticum aestivum. The sequence goes on along the minus strand of NC_057805.1, from coordinate 310,910,855 downwards.
AGTGAGCTATTTTGCGCTTAGTGTAGGTGCTTGGGCAAATGCTTAGGTGCGTACGATGTGGAGATGCATTGGAATGGAGGGGCGCCTTTATATGAGGGCAAACAGCGTTGCATTCACATCGTGTAGCCTCTTTTCCTAGTCCTCCTCCCATTACTTCCCTCATGCATTAATTGAAGGAGGATGCATTGGTCGTTCAACATTTCAGGAACCGCTACTCCCTCCCTCGTCTGCATTAAAGCCGTATCGGGAACTGCGCCGCCCGTTGTCAAATCGAATAGTACTGCGCCGCTCGCTGCACGCCCGGCTGAACACGCCTCCTCGCCTCCATTAAACCCGCATGCAAACCAAGAAACCTACTCCGGCCACACGTCCGTTCATGAGCAGGCCGGAATTAAACGCAACATCGGCCGAGCTCCTCCCGTCCGCCCTCAGTTTAAACGAGGCCAGACGCCGGCCAAGCTCCTACCGCCCGCCCTCTATTTACACGAGGCCAGACAGACAGCGGGCAAGAATCGCACTCTTCCGCTGCTCCCCCATCTCCTCCTTCACCACTTTCTCCACTCTTCCGATGGCTTCCGAGGAGCCGTTCTCCGGCATATTACCCGGCTGGGTGGCCCGCCGAGCCCTCCGGATACGGGCGAGGCCGCCCGGTGCTTCACCAACCTCGCTTGGCCCGACAGAGCGAGTTGTCGCCCCAAGCAGGCGCGTGGTTCAGCAACTCGCCGCTCCAGTTCAGCTCGCTGAGGAGTGGCGAGTTTCTCCACGCCGGCACGGCGGCGAGCACACCAGTACGGGCGTCGTCGCTGCCGCGTCGTACCATGCCTCCTGTGTCTGTGGGCACGCCTCCCGTGCCTGCGGCAGCGCCATGCAGGCAGAGACAGAAGTCGGGTGCATGGACAGCAACGAGTCGGTGGCCAGCTTCTCCGTGTCCGCCGCCATCATCGAGGAGAAGTAGAACACTGGAGGCCGCCGCCACTTGGGTCCCATGAAGGCCACCGCCGAGGCGACGACTGCGCATTCAGGTGGTTTCTTTGCTTCTTCGTCTCTTCCGAGGACCTTCGTCGACCCCGCAAAGTGTCTGCCGGACATGAGGAAGACAAAGGGATCCGCGGGCGGCCATTTAGATTATGTACTCCCTCTCCAGTTGGCGGGAAATTTTTGTTCTAAGAATAGATAAATTGTATGTATCTATAACTAAAATAAGTCCAGATACATCCATTTCTAGGACAAGTATTTCTGGACGGAGGGAGTATTAATTATACCAAGATAGCCGGATTGGCACCGCTTAGTTCATGTAAATGTAATGAAATCCATCATGTTTATATGAAGATCCGGCTTTTTATACGAAATCCTTCATGCTTATATGAAATCAGTCCGTGTTTGCACGAATTTCATCTGGTTGGTTAGAGTTGTGAAAATGTATGCCGCTGGCGTTTGATGTCGTCCTCCGCGGAAGGAAACGGGAGGAAATTTGCTGGCTGCTGTTGGAGATGCTCTTATGCTGGAAATAATAGAGTGACATCCAATCCATTTGAGTTAATTGCGTGTATGATTGTCCCTCTATAAAAAGTTAATTGCATGTACAGTGTACACGTGACTTGCTGGGTGGCTACAGCTTCGTACAGAAAGTTAAAAAGAAACAAGTCCATCGTTAATCTTGTATTCTAAGTACTCTGTGGGTTCCACTGTCAGTACAGTAGCGAAAGAAGTATATATTAAATAAGTAATATATAATATAAAAATCTAAAGTTAAAGACAGAATTCGAACTGATGTCATCGCGTTGCGAGCATCCAGCGCTAACCAGTCCAGCACATTTTTGTTGTAGACCATGCTGCTGATATATCTCCATGTCTACTCTTATACTCCATCCGTTCCTAAATATTTGTCTTTTTCAGATTTCAAATGGACTACCACATACGGATGTGTATGTAGACAAATTTTAGAGTGTAGATTCACTCATTTTGCTCCATATGTAGTCACTGGTTGAAATCTCTAAAAAGACAAATATTTAGGAACGGAGGGAGTAGAAAACAGAGTTGGTGATGACGGTGTGCGTGCCATCCTGCAATATAGGCCGTCGAATTTATATCTAACAGATAGGAAGAAAAGTATGGAAATTTTGCAAAAATTTACCCACACCCCTCTCCACATTCGCAAATACGGCCTTCCCTCGTTCATCCTTTTCTCTCACAAGATAAACTACTCATACAAATGCATCTTGATTTTACGTGCAACGCACGGGCATCTAGCTAGATTCTTTTAAAATAGTTACTGCGATAATTGGGTTGAAGTGATATATTTTATGTCTGCCCCGAATGATTTCGGATTCACTAGTAGTAACAAAGAAAAGGTTGCCTTGTTAATTAACAGAAAAGAGGGTGAAAACTATCACATGAGGCCGGTAAAAACGAGGCACACTAGGTTCAGCGTCATCGTCACTATAGCTGTGCGCGCGCGAGAAGTCTATATATCGAGGGGGCTACTGAGCGAGGCACAGAGACACAATGTTCGACAGAGAAACCAATTGATAGATTACGATCAGATTGAGTTGTGACCCATCTGCTCTCATTGTTGGGGTGGGGGGAGGGGGAGGGAGAGAAAGACGTATCGAGAGTGTGCACGGTAGGCACAGAGGCACAACTAGCGAGTGTGTGTATGTGTGTGTGTGTTTGAAAGAGGAGTAGATAGATTACTATCAAGATCGAGGTGCCGCCCTACTCCTTCGGTGTCGGGTAGTGTGTGTGCGTGTGTGTGTGTTTGAGAGAGAAGCCAGTCGATAGATTAGTATCAAGATCGAGGTGTCACCCTACTCCTTCGGTGTTGGGAAGTGTGTGTGTGTGTCGGGGGGCGGGGGGGGGGGGGGGCAGTGACACTTACATATCCCTACTCTTATAAAAAACAGAGTTGGTGATGATGGTGTTCCTGCCATCCTGCAATATAGGCCATCCGATTTATACCCAACGGATAGGAAGGAAACTGTGGAAATTTTGCAAAAAGATACCCACACCCCTCTCCGCATTTGCAAATAAGGCATTCCCTCATTCATCCTTTTCTCCCACAAGATAAACTACTCATACAAATGCATCTTGATGTTCGGTGCAACGCATGGGCATCTTGCTAGCAGGGAGAAGGAGTTTGTGTGACACATATCTAGCTATATTAAGGGATAGGTAGATAGCATTTGTGTGAGGCATACATGAAGCATCACGAAGATAAACAAAATTGTGTGCATGCAAGTGCCGGAAAAAATGAAGCGAGAAACAATGTGTTGGAGAGAGAGAGCGAAATCTCAAAACAAAAGGTGCTCTGTTGGAATCCCATTGTATGTATTCATATGGTTCCGGAACTCGAGTTAACCTTAGGCATATGTGTGAGAGACATTATTATACTCTAAGACATTAGTGGTTGTGGGTGGGCGGAATTAAAGGGGTGGGCGTGTTTGACAGAGAGAGCGTGTGTGTTTCTGTGTGCGAGACTTGTAGGACGGGGTAGAAAGACGAATTCTAACCTTGGCGGAGGGAGAGAAATACATGAAGTGCACGTGTGTGATTCCGATGACCACAGGGAAATGAGATATGTATGCGTGTGAGAGAGATTGCACAATTCATTCACGTAACACTATCTAGCGATCGTGGACGTGCATCGCTTGAACATAAATCAATATCTACTTCGTATCGTGGCCAAAGGTACAATATCAATTCAATGCTATAAAGATTGGACACTCACATATCACATTTTTTCTATTTAAATAAACCTTTTCAGTTGTGCATGCCAAAGTTACAGTGATGTTTCTTCAAACAACCAATGTAGCTATCATGTACATGCACCGTTGTTACTCTTGCATTCAAAATCATTAGTCTTGAATGATTTAAGGTTCTATTATGAAGTAATATATGTAATATTCATATATAAATTCAACGGGTCCGCAATTTATGAAATGGAGGCTATGTAATCATATGAGGTAACACTTTTAAGTAGCGTACTTCTTTTTGTGCGCCTCTACACTAACACGTCAATGCATTATGTTTAAAGTAAATAACCAATTGCACTAAATTATCTATTTACACGAGAAATACATAGGCTGAGCGTTTGATTCCTTTTTTTGTGAACGCACCACTACACCCGTACGATTGGCCGCGCCCGTGTGAACGTCCAAGTTATCGGCGCATCATCCCGCGTTATTGTCTTTTTTCTGGGGTGGACACACCAGTTATTAACTGCTGACGCGTGCCCTGTGTACATAGTCTCGCATGACCTTCCCGCTAGCACGGTCCAAAATTAGTTGAAACTGGATACGAACGATCCTGCAGCAGCTCATAGCAATTCATCATATAGCAGCAGCAGCTCATAGCAATTCATCATATAGCAGCAGCAGCTCATCGCAATTCATCATATAGCAGCAGCAGGAGCAGCTCATAGCAATGCATCATGTAGCAGCAGCAGAAGCAACTCATAGCAATTCATCGTATAGTGGATCAGAATGAAAATTTGGCAAAAAATCAGGGTAGATCCTCACCTTGTTGGATGAGCTCATCCTTCAACAGCACCTCAAGGCCACGGCCTGGGAGGTGGGGAGGGGGAATAAGGTGCCTTCTGCCGCAGTGTGGCATCAGCTGTAGTTGTGCAGCGCCTGCCGGAGTAGTGCGTTGGATGAACCACAGTGGAGCAGCTGCTGGAGACCATGAGAATGAGGGGCGGCACCAGAGGGAGGAGCAGCCAGTGAGATTTGCCCCTATCCGCCGGCCATGTAGCCTAGCTGGACAGAGCATCGTTGAGGACCAGGACAGATGGGACCAGTGGCGACGGCTTGCTGGAGGAACCCTAGTGCTGCAGGCAGGGGATCGAGGTAGAGGGAAAGGGGAGAGGAGATGCAAGCGGGCAGGGCAATGAACGCTTGCGTGTTTGTTTTTACTTGAGGGTGAGGTGTGACGCGGGCATCACCAGTTGCATTTTGAGTGTAATATAGGCAAACAACAGAGTCATTTCACTATTCCCCTTCCCTTCAATTTTTAGTGAGGTTCTACCCGAAACACCCCCCTCCAAAGCGAAAGTAGTTAAGCCCAAGCCCATAACTCAAAAATGACTTCTTTACATCTTTTATGGCTTATTTTGACAATAAGCCCTGAAAAGGCGGAATAGAACTGGCCCTTAACCTGCAATTCAATTGTGCGTGCAATGATGAATCACTCCTGCCTGCTATAGTGTACATTTAGGCATCATCATACATGGCATAACCTAATACATGTGCATTCCATTGTAGAATCTGGAATATGCAATGTTTATGTTAGTACATACGTTGCACATGATGTTTAAATGCCCCTTAAATCTGGTCAGTCAAGTGATGGTCTTTAAGCCTCCTTCTTTGCTTCTTTTCTTAATATGTAAGATTTGCTCACACATCTGTTCAATTGCTTGTTTGCATCAGCCAGCCATACTAGGACTGTTTGCTTTGATTACTTGCTTTTCTTGACCTAACACTCTAACAGAGCTTGTCAACGATTTAAACACTAAGGGCTACTGTAGTGGGGCCTTTTCTAACTCATAGGTGACATAAAGGTTTGGCTGTACACTAAAGTAGGCTCTCCAAGAGTACCTGGAGATCCAGTTCAAACGTATGCCTAGTTTTTACATAGTGCAAACATAGTAAATGCTCATTTCATTGTGTGCAAGTGCAAGAGATGCGGCATGTTTCATTATGTGGTGTTGTTTTGTTATAATTTCATCCTTTTGTGTTCACAGACTGGAAAGTATGCATATTTATCTTCCAAGGAGACGAGTAACTAGTTTGTGTCACCTTGCAGAGGGGGTGCAATGAAGATAAGATTGAGGATTTCCAAGTACAAGATGTTAGGAAGGAGCCTTGCAAGAGAAGTAGGAGCTGCGTTGAGCCTCTTCAACCTATTAAGGTAAGTCACTGTATCCAACTCAGCAGTTCAATTCCTTATTTGTTTCAGGCATAGTTAATTTGCTCTTTTCAATTGCTTTATTTGTCCGCAGTTAATGAGATGCCCCAAGAATGATGCCTGATGTTGGGTACTTGTATAACTATTAGTTGACATAATTAAAGGCCTTACCATTTAATTACTCTACCGAAGTGTGCATGAAGCTTTGAAGTCTATTAACCAACTATTATTGAATGAGGCTCACAATCTAGTTTATACTAGGCTAATGATTGCATAGTTTTGCTTGTTGTAGTATGTTTGTATGAAATCCTCTCCTGTTCATTATGCTCCCTAAGACTTTAATTGAGCTACAGAATGGCCAACTTCTTGCTTACTTCTACGCAATGTGTTGTCTAAATTTGTAACTTGTCTGTGTTTTGGATTGGGCCCCAACATCATGCTCCTCTGGTGAGCTAAGGAGATTTCTGTATGCAGGCTGCACAGACTACCTTTTTTACAATTTTTAAAATATCACCTGTTTATGCTTCATGACGTTCAAAATTATTGTTAGTCCTGTTTTGCCATGTACAAAATAGTCTGTCTTGCTCGCTTCACTGTTGTAACTATATTTTTGCCCTAGTCATGTGTACTTACAGAAACATTGCAGGATGAAGTGACATCAACAGAAAGATCTGTGAGCAGTGCGGCATGGCCGTTACCGAATGATTATGGAATGGAATTGGAATGTGCTGATGTTCTTGAGCATCAACTAGAGGTGGCAAGACAACGTGCACATTATTCTGAACGTAGAATCAACAAGTTGAGAGTGGACATGCAGGTATTAGATGCAGGAGTCAAAAAATGAAACAAGACACTGAGGTAACAATGAAGGAATTAGAGATTTTGCAGAATGAAATTTTTGCTATCTAAATCCGGCCAATCCTAGTTTCTGAAGAGATTATAGTTCAAATGGTAAATTATGTTGACGCGCGTCCATGATGTATGAGCTGTATTTGCCCAGTGTATGTAATTTTTTGTTTGTGTATGCTTTATTATCATTGGTGCCGAACCATAATGACCAGTGGGTATAATCGGCTGTAATTTCTTTATTGTATAGTGTAGGATTACTCTACGTTTCTATGCCTTAGTCTCTTTATTGTATAGTGTATGGTTTTTAGAGGTGATAGTATAGAGTAGGATAATTCTTTGAATATGCTATATCGTTCAAACGGGGGCCAACTCGCCCAAACGTTGTAGTGATGAAAGTGCAACTATCCCTGGGTAGTTTTGGTAATTCCTAACAACATATAGCTCATTGAGCTAATGCTATTTCAAGATGAATATTTCAGGAAAGCTCAATGATTGGCATGGCATGGATTAGAAAGTGGACCCTTCAAAATGCTAAAGACAAAAGATTGGCTCAAGCTCAAAGCACAAGACTCTACATTTTCTATTTTAGTGATCCAAGATCACATTGAGTCTATAGGAAAAGCCAATACTATTAAGAAGGGATGAGGTGTTGCTTAATGAGGTGCTTGCTCAAAATGCCTAGTGATATGCTCCAAAACCCTCCACTACTTTCTCATATCCACATATGTCCCCACCAAATATCCAACTCGGCCCCACCAATTCTTTCTATCCGGCGCCACCGAGTTCAGTTGACATAGCCACTGCCAGAAACCCTAGTCTTTTCGGTCTCACCGATAGGGATCTCGGTCTCACCGAGATGGGATTGTAATCTCTCTATTTCCCTTCGTAACGTTTCGGTCAAACCGAGATGAGCGATCAGTCCCACCGAGATTGCAATGCAAACACTCTGTTTCCTTTTCGTAACATTTCGGTCCAACCGAGATGAGCGAATCGGTCCCACCGAGTTTGCCCGACCAACTCTCAGTTTGACTATTACCAAAATCGGTCCCACCGAGTTTGTCTAATCGGTCTCACTGAGATTACGTTATGCCCTAACCCTAATGATATCGGTCCCACCGAGTTTGTCTAATCGGTCTCACCGAGATTACGTTATGCCCTAACCCTAATGACATCGGTCCCACCGAGTTGACATGTCGGTCCCACCGAGAATCCTAACGTTCACATTTTGAACTAAATCGGTCTGACCAAGTTCTCTGAATCGGTCCCACCGAGTTTGGTGATATGTGTGTAACGGTTAGATTTTGTGTGGAGGCTATATATACCCCTCCACCCACTCTTCGTTCATGGAGAGAGCCATGAGAACATGCCTAAACTTCCAATACATATTTTCTGAGAGAGAACCACCTACACTTGTGTTGAGCTCAAGATATTCCATTCCAACCACATAAATCTTGATCTCTAGCCTTCCCCAAGTTGCTTTCCACTCAAATCTTCTTTATACCAAATCCAATCCTATGAGAGAGAGTTGAGTGTTGGGGAGACTATCATTTGAAGCACAAGAGCAAGGAGTTCATCATCAACACACCATTTGTTACTTCTTGGAGAGTGGTGTCTCCTAGATTGGCTAGGTGTCACTTGCGAGCCTCCGACAAGATTGTGGAGTTGAACCAAGGAGTTTGTAAGGGCAAGGAGATCGCCTACTTCGTGAAGATCTACCCTAGTGAGGCAAGTCCTTCGTGGGTGAGGGAGTCCTGGATTAGGGGGTCCTCAGACAGCCGGACTATATACTTCCGCCGGACTATTGGACTATGAAGATACAAGATTCAAGACTTCGTCCCGTGTCCGGGTGGGGCTCTCCTTTGCGTGGAAGGCAAGCTTGGTGATACGGATATGTAGATCTCCTCCCTTGTAACCGACTCTGTGTAACCCTAGCCCCCTCCGGTGTCTATATAAACCGGAGGGTTTAGTCCGTAGGACAACAACAATCATAATCATAGGCTAGCTTGTAGGGTTTAGCCTCTACGATCTGGTGGTAGATCAACTCTTGTAATACTCATATCCTCAAGATCAATCAAGCAGGAAGTAGGGTATTACATCCATCAAGAGGGCCCGAACCTGGGTAAACATTGTGTCCCCCGCCTCCTGTTACCATCCGCCTTAGACGCACAGTTCGGGACCCCCTACCCGAGATCCGCCGGTTTTGACACCGACATTGGTGCTTTCATTGAGAGTTCCACTGTGCCATCACGATAAGGCTTGATGGCTCGCCTTGTCGTCAAGGACAGCATTACCTCTGGGGGAGCCCTGGCTGCAGGCCAAACTCTCCGACTAGGCGGCTTCGTCATGACCGCCTGTTCGGCCATCGCGCCGACGATGACTTCTCAGGTCATCAAAAACAGCCTCCACGTCGGCTCGGAATTCGCCGAGCAGATGGACCCAATGGAGCTCTCTTCTTTGAATGAGCTCTTGGATCGCATCGCCTCCCTGGGAGTCGCTACGGACTATGATCGGATCGGGCTCAAACCCGACCAAAGGGAGATTAACTCTCCGCCGGTCACCCATCAGATAGCGGTGGTGGAGGAGCAATGTAGCGATTCTTCCTCTGTTTTGAGGACGAACTATGTCCGGATTCCCGAGCTCTCCGAGCCGGATACCCGTCTACGGGAGGACATGGCCCAAGCTTCAAACTTAGAATCAGGCATGGGGCCAGAACTATTGGGCAACATCCCGGAGCCCGAACTTCTAAGCTCGGAAACTCCTCCGCCCCTGGGTTCCAGATCGGGTCAGGGTTTGGACCTAAATCTACCCACCCACCCAGACATAAGTGATCTTTCCCACATTAGACAATAGCCCCAGGAGACAGTACATCACTATTGGGCCAGATTCCTCCTTGTAATGAACAAGGTCAAGGACTGTCGCGAGGAGGACGCAATTTCATTCTTTTGCAAAAATTGCACGGACAAGGGAATTCTCAACGCCTTAAGTCGCCGTGACATAGCACACTTCGCTGACTTGGCGGCCATAGTACAGAAGTACTGTGCGATGGAAAGCGCCTAGAAAACCCAAACAAAATTCTGGGATCCTCCGGCTCTCACTAGATCTCCCGTCCGAACTAAAAGGGTATACTCTCGTAAGTCACCCGATCCAATCACATAGAAACCAAAGCCCACTATAGGGCGTGGAACTATATTGGAGGGATGGCTCAATGGGCCATGCAAAATTCACAGCACACCGGATACCATGCCAACACACAGCCTTAGAGCATGTTCGATACTCCGGCAGGTGGCCAAGAGCGGTGAGGATCTCCTCATCAACAATATCGTAGAGCACCATCCCGTGGAAAATAACAATACAGTATTGACAGTCTTCGAGACCTTCACCTCAAACAATAGGCACAAGCGAGCACTCCGTAGCCTTGCCGAAGTCTGCCACGTCGCAGCAATAAATCCATGGAACGACACGGCTATAACCTTCAATGCCAGTGACGAGCCTCAATTCCGAACAGCCCGAGCACCAGCCGCTTTGGTCCTTAGTCCAATTGTGGACGGCTTCCGGCTTACAAAAGTGCTCATGGACAGCGGCAGCGGATTAAACCTCATCTATGAGGAGACTCTTAGCAAAATGGAAATAGACAAGAGCCTCATTGAGCAAAGCAACACGACCTTCCGAGGAATCATCCCTAGTCGGGAGGCACGATGTGCGGGAAAAATCACACTAGATCTGGTATTCGGCACACCGGAGAATTATAGGTCCGAAGAAATCACATTCCAAGTGGCCCCGTTCAGTAGCGGATACAACGCCCTTTTAGGGCGGGAGGCATTCACGATCTTCCAAGCTATACCACATTATGGGTACATGAAGTTCAAAGTGCCCAAGCCCAAGGGAATCATCACTCTAGCTAGTGATCCAGACATAGCACTCCGCGCCAAAAATAAAACCGCCGCACTAGCCCTCGAGGCTTTATCCGAAGCCCTTGCGGCCGAAGAACTAACTGCGCTGCGCTCCACAGTGGACAGGGACGACGTGATATTCGACAAAAGACCCAAGTCCACCTCTTTTAAACCAGTGGATGAAATAGTCAAATTCCAGGTCCACCCAACGGATCCTACAAAAACAGCATCCATCGGGGCACAGCTGGAACCCACAACTGACGCCGCATTGTGGGAGTTCTTGCGCGAAAATTGGGATATATTCACCTGGCATCCTTCAGACATGCTAGGAATCACACGCAGGCTGGCTGAGCACAGCCTTAACATTCTAAAGCGGTTCAAGCCGGTTAAACAGACTCTCCGACGTTTCTCCGAGCCTAAGCGACAAGCCATGGGAGAAGAGCTAGCCAAGTTACTTGAGGCCGGATTCATCAGAGAAATAAAACATCCCGACTGGCTAGCAAACCTGGTGATGGTACCAAAGAAGGACAAATCCTGGCGCCTATGTGTCGATTTCAAGGACCTTAACAAGGCTTGCCCCAAGGATCCCTTCCCCCTCCCCCGCATCGACCAAATTATCGACGCTACCACAGGACACGATTCATTGTGTTTCCTCGACGCATATTCCGGATACCATCAAATTAAGATGGCGGAGTCCGATCAAGCCGCAACGGCATTTATCACCCCTTACGGCCCCTTCTGTTTTAACGCCATGCCTTTCGGGCTCAAAAACACCGGTGCAACCTATGAACGCATGATTCAGACATGCTTCGAAACACAAATCGGCAAAACAGTGGAGGCATACATAGACGGTGTGGTCATTAAAACCAGACACGTCGAATCCTTAATAGACGACTTGAGGCTCACATTCAACAATCTCCGAACATACGACATCAAGCTCAATCCGGAAAAATGCGTCTTCGGCGCGCCCGCCGAAAAGCTCTTAGGCTTCATTGTCTCCAATAGAGGAATTGAAGCAAATCCGGCTAAAATCCGAGCTCTGTCACAGTTGGCTATCCCAACAGACCTCAAGCAAATCCAGAAACTAACTGGATGCGTGGCTGCCTTAAGCCGCTTTATCTCCCGATTAGGAGAAAATGCACTACCTCTTTATCGCCTTCTTCGACGCACCGAACACTTCGAGTGGACGGATGCGGCCACGGCCGGATTGCAAGAAATAAAAGCCGTTTTGGCCACCAACCCAATCTTGGCCGCACCAAATGACGGCGAACCAATGCCGTTATATATAGAGGCAAGACACCAAGTTGTAAGCGTAGTGCTCGTCGTCGAACGAGAGACGGACGGACATAAGTTCCCGCTTCAAAAACCGGTATACTATGTATCCACTCTCCATGCAAATCACGGTACCCACATTATCAAAAGATAGCATACGCGGTCTTCATGGCATCCCGGAAACTACGACACTACTTTCAAGAGTTCAATTACGGTGGCCTCTGAAGTACCACTCAACGACATAATAAACAACCGCGATGCCACGGGCCGGATTGCTAAATGGGCTATTGAGCTCCTCCCGTTCGACATAATATACAAACCACGGCGAGCCATTAAATCACAAGTACTGGCTGATTTCGTCGCCGAATGGACAGAAGCCGAACTCCCTAAAGAGTACGGCGCCTACTCCAATTGGATCATGCACTTTGACGGCTCTAAAATGCTGGCTGGTCTGGGGGCTGGTGTCGTCCTGACATCCCCCACCGGAGATACAGTCCAATACGTACTCCAAATACTATACACAGACTCCAACAACGTAGCAGAATATGAGGCCCTGTTACATGGTCTCCGGATGGCAGTCCCCATGGGCATTCGACGCCTGGAGGTGCGTGGGGATTCGAACCTCGCAATATCTCAAATAAATGGAGACTTCGACGCCAAGGATCTGAAAATGGCGACTTACCGCACCGCCGTCCTCAGGATGTCAGCTCGGTTCGAGGGCCTTGAATTTCACCATGTGGTCCGGGAAAACAACCAAGCGGCGGATATCCTCACCCACATCGGCGCTAAGCGCGACCCTGTCCCACCTAATATCTTCTTGGAAAAGCTGTTTAAGACATCTGTGGTATGGGAAGGAGAGACCGGCAACAATAGTCCGGACCCGACCACAACGCCAGATCCCGAACACTCTTACGTAATCGGAAGCTCTGCCACTGAAATAACACCTTCGACCCACGTGATTATGGCTATCATCGCCCCGTGGACAGAACCCTTCTTCGCTTACCTAACTAGGCAAGAACTCCCCAAGGACCTAAACGAAGCACATTGCATTGTGTGGCAGTCTAAAGCCTACAAGGTCCACGAGGGAGAGCTTTATAAGAAAAGCGCTACCGGAGTACTTCAAAGGTGCATCTTCGGAGAGGAAGGACGGCAACTATTGGCAGAAATTCATGCTGGACTTGGCGGCCATCACGCCGCAGCACGGGCCCTTATAAGCAAGGCCTTCCGTACAGGCTTTTACTAGCCGACGGCCCGAGCAGACGCACAGGACCTCGTCCAACGTTGCGTCGGTTGCCAGCTTTTTGCAAACCAAAGCCATATGCCACCTACCGCTCTCCAAAAAATCCCCATTACTTGGCCCTTCGCGGTCTGGGGGCTGGATATGGTCGGACCCCTTAAAGGAGGAAGCCATAAGAAAAAGTACCTATTGGTCATGGTGGATAAATTCACCAAATGGATAGAAGCCAAACCAGTTAAAACGGCCGAATCCGGACCTGTGATAGACTTCATATCCGGGGTTGTACACTGTTACGGCGTCCCCCATAGCATCATCACCGATAACGGCTCGAACTTTACAGCCGACGAGGTAAGAACTTGGTGCGGCAACATGGGCATTAAGCTCGATTATGCCTCCGTCTATCACCCCCAAACAAATGGTCAGGTCGAGCGGGCAAATGGTCTTATCATGAGCGGCATTAAACCCAGATTAGTGCGATCCTTAAAGGAATCAGATACGCACTGGGTAGAGGAGGTCGACTCCGTACTATGGGGGCTGCGGACCACGCCGAATCGCACTACCGGATACACACCGTTTTTCATGGTGTACGGCGCAGAGGCGGTACTGCCCTGCGACATCATTCATGACTCACCTCGAGTGCGCATGTACGAAGAGAAATAAGCCAAGCTTGATCGGCAGGACAACTTGGACGCCCTGGAGGAGGAGCGTGACGTGGCAAAAGCTCGCTCCGCATTCTATCAGCAACAGGCTCGATGGTATCAAAGCAGAGAAGTACGGGCCAAAACTTATAACATTGGCGAACTAGTTCTACGCCTACCAGAGAAGAAAAAGAACAAACTCGAGCCCAAATGGGAAGGTCCCTTCATTATTGACAAAGTTCTGACCGGTGGAGCGTACCGTCTACGGGATGCATCGGACAATCGACTCGAGCCAAATCCATCGAACGCGGCCAGACTCCAAAGGTTTTACGCCTAGTGCCGGACTCTCTGTTTGCCTCCTTACCTCTGTCAATTTTTTATATATATCCATTATCTGTCTTTTCTTTCTTTCTTTTCTCCCTTTTTATTTTTTTTCGTGGCCTTAAAAGGTTAGAATGTGTCTTGACTACACAATCTTGACGCGCTAGGCGTGCTCATTATACCTGGGGGCTTCTTATACAGAAGCTTAATATAACTATGTTCCGGGCTCTATGCCCCCCACACATGTGTTACTTTTCCACATGTACCTTTTCTTCGCCATTATATGCATCGATATGACTTAAGTTTTGGCCAAGCTGGGTTGCCTGGATCTTGTGTTTATGCCCTACGTTCCCGTTCATTCGGCTAGGGCATAAGGGAGCACCTCTGCGATTGTTACTGCCGGGTCAGCCGGATGTGTACCTCAGACTGGGTGAAGCCGAAAGCTAGCGTTCTTAAGGGAATATTCGGTCGGTGAACAAAAGATGACTTTTAGTTATTGTAATACATGCCCCAGATGTTTATATCCTGCCGCCCCTTTCGCAGTCTGGACATGCACATTAATGCATGCGTACCCAGGGAAAGGAACCCTTAACGGAACTATTCTCCCTGGAAGATGTTTCTTACTATCCATGTAATATAACATAGCTAGTTGGGTACTTGTCTGTTCAAGCACTTATGACCCCTACGCCTGGTTTCCACGCGTACCCCGGTTTTTTACATAACTGAGCAGATATTCGGATACACTCCGGACTGTCGGGTCCGGAGGTCGAAGCGAAAAGGTCCGCCATAACAAATGATTTACAATCCGGCTAGGGACAATATATGTCAATTGAAGTAAACAGTCACTTAGACTGACAAAATTCTTCTTCTATACCATCCAACAGGCTGTCTAGCCTACAATCCTGTTGGGAATAATTTGCGGCTAATTTCACCTGGTCATACACCAAACTGATGGGGATTTCTTTCCCATCAGACCCCACAGGTCCGACTTCGGCCATATGGTTCGCGTCAGCCTTGGTATATCGAGTCTTCACCATGGCCTAGGCTTCCCTCGCACCTTGTCGGCAGGCAGATATCTTCCATAATCGGAAGCGCCGCCGCGCTCCCTTGAGCATCTCTACAAGCTCCCCCATGCCTCCTGGCAGGGAGGCGGATGGCCACAAGGCCTGGGCAATGCCCTGCATCACCTGCCGAACTTGTTCGTGTAGTTGTGAGAGCTCGGGCAAAAGATCACCTGCAGACCCGGGCATCTCTTCTGCGGGACAACCCGTCAGCATACCTACAAATATAACTCTGTTAGCCGGTTTCTTCGCCGAACTCTATAAAAGTTCGTTTAAGCACTTACTAAAAATGCCGCGTCGAAGCCTCTTATTCTCCTTTACGGAGTCAGCAAGCTGGGTCCGAACATCTTTCAGTTCAACACTCAGCCGGATATTGGCATCTTGGAGATCGTTTTTCTCCTGCCTAACCTGCTTAAGCACGCGCTCGCCAGCCTTTAACTGTCGTTGAGCATGTTGCTCATCCCCTCGCACGACCTCCGGATTCATTTTGGGATCATCTGTAGAATCTATTTTTAGATTTGCATACATGCCGGTACATGTCATTCTTTTTGATAGAACTAAGTATTACCAGAGGGGGCCTTCTCGGACTCCTTCATCGCGGCAACTGCGGCCCGTAGCTGGGCTTTGCACTCCTCCAGCCCTTGAGACAACTGGGTATTCTTCTCCGTAAGAACCTACACAAATAATGATCCTTAAATCAGTTGTGGCAACTGTTTCAAGTCTCAGGGGCTACTGATATACATAACTATCAGATTTTCTTACCCGTATATCCTTTACATACTGGTTCGTGGCTCTGGCAAGACCATTTTGAGCAGCTCGGATGTACGTGTCTCCTGAGTTGAAGGCATCGAACGCCTCTTGAGAGAAACAAGCGTCGCGGAGTACGGCCCGGCGACGCCTGTGATTCATGGCACTCTCCACTTCGGAATTTGTACCGGACAGCCTATCTGCATCCTCTGTAGGAGGAACATCCGGCGTTGTCCTCACATTGCCATCTGCCTCTGGGTCCGGCTTTGAAGCCCGGCTAGTGGAGGTGTGGCCGGCAGGCTCTCCGGATATAGTCCGGCGAGCATTTTTTCTGCCAGGAACCATGGACGTTATTATATTTTAAAGACGACAACCACGGAGCAGGGTCCTTTTTCATACCTCTGCGATGGCGCCTCAGTCCTAACCGCCTTCCTTGTAAGCCTACCCGGTTTCAGTGCCCCTTGTTGGTGAGTCACTGCGGGTTCGGCATGGCGTCCCGAGGGCCTTCCCTGTAAGACACCAAATGTGTGTGGTAGGTGAAGTGCAAAAAAAGGATCCTTCTCGGAAGTTGGGACTCTGATTTTACTTACATGCGATGCAGGGAGCAGTCCGGGATAATCGGCTATGATGGCCACCAAGACACCATCGCAGCTTAACTGATAGAACGTCCTGTTGATGAGCTCCACAAATGTGTCCGGATCTTCTTCGAGTCCGGGGTCGAGGGCCCGGTCAGGGTCCTCTGGTTGTGGAGACGGGCTGTGGACCTCCCTCATAGCTTTTCACAGTTCCTGCTATGAAATAGCAAGGTAAATATTTGAGACAAAGAATGCGGGAAGGTCTAGAGTAAAAAGTAGCAGCTGACCCAGTTTGGGGGGTTGTACATGGAGAATCCATCCCGTTGCTTGGTGCGGATGAACTCCTCTTTCTCTCCTTTATATAAATCGGACAGTATTTTTGCTAGAGCAGCGACGGAGTCCGAACCTTTACGACCGCAGCGGGTGGCATCGTCTTCTCCATTGAAGTGCCACATGGGTTGTCCCCGATATTGAAGTGGCTGCACCCCCCGCATTATACATATTGACATAACCTCGATTATAGTCAATCCTGATTTGGCCAGCGTTTGTATCCGGCCCATCAGGTAAAGGACCTCTCTGTTATCTTCCTCCTGGGGGCTCCGAGGGCGCCAGCTGCGGCGTTTCTTCAAAGGGGCGTTATTAAACTCAGGAAGGCCCATCCGAATAGGGTCCGGAAGGGGGACGTCCTCCATATAAAACCACTCCGAAGGTCAGTCTTCGGATGTCTTCTTCGGAGTACCGGACAGGTATCCGGTCCCGGTGATGCGCCATATCTCAGCTCCGCCCACTTGATATATTGGCCCCTCCTGTGTACGGGGTACGAGGCAGAATAGCCTCTTCGATAGCTCAAAATGAGCTTCACAGCCCAAAAACTGCTCGCAAAGGGCGACATAGCCAGCGATGTGTAATATGGAGGCGGGAGTAAAATTATGCAGCTGGAGGCCGTAGAACTCCAGGAGCCCGCGGAGGAATGGATGGATTGGAAATCCAAGTCCCCTTAATAAGTAAGGGACAAGGCATACCCGCTCCCCCATAGATGGATTGGGAAAGCTCCCCGCTTGCTCCCCACCATTGTAAGTGGCTAGTCCGGCTCGGACGGGGACCATATACGCAGGAGGGAGAAACCCCTGGCTCTGTAACTCTACTAACTGTCTGTGGGAGACGGAACACTTCTTCCAATTGCCTGGCTTAGGGCTACGGGGGTGAGAGGAGGAGCTGCGATGGCCAGCCATGATGGGATGGATTTTTCCGGGCGTGCTCCGATGGATACTCACTGAGGGAGGATGGTGTGATCTGGATCTAAGGATCCCCGGTCCCTTAAATAGACGATTTACTCACATGGTTAGGGTGGCAAGTGTAAAAATGCCCCGACTTCTCGCATTCGCTCGACACGTGGAAGATAGCCATTATTAGGCGCGGAAGCCAAGGAGCGCAACATTTATGGGAAGTCGGACACGACTCAACAGGTACTCAGAATTTGGAGAAGAACCTGCCTTGCAATGCCGAAGACAATTTGCACGCCGGACTCATCGTCATTGAAGCCTGGTTCGGGGGCTACTGAGGGAGTCCTGGATTAGGGGGTCCTCGGACAGCCGGACTATATACTTCCGCCGGACTGTTGGACAAGATTCAAGACTTTGTCCCGTGTCCGGGTGGGACTCTCCTTTGCGTGGAAGGCAAGCTTGGTGATACGGATGTAGATCCCCTCCCTTGTAACCGACTCTGTGTAACCCTAGCCCCCTCTGGTGTCTATATAAACCGGAGGGTTTAGTCCGTAGGACAACAACAATCATAATCATAGGCTAGCTTCTAGGGTTTAGCCTCTACGATCTTGGGGTAGATCAACTCTTGTAATACTCATATCATCAAGATCAATCAAGCAGGAAGTAGGGTATTACCTCCATCGAGAGGGCCCGAACCTGGGTAAACATTGTGTCCCCCGCCTCCTCTTACCATCCGCCTTAGACGCACAGTTCGGGACCCCCTACCCGAGATCCGCCGGTTTTGACACCGACAGTGGGCGACGGCCATGGTGGGATAGACAAGGTTGCTTCTTCGTGGACCCTTCCTGGGTGGAGCCCTCCGTGGACTCGCGCAACCATTACCCTTCGTGGGTTGAAGTCTCCATCAACGTGGATGTACGATAGCACCACCTATCGGAACCACGGATAAAAAATCTCCGTGTCAACATTGCGTTTGCTCCCTCAAACTCCTCCCTTTACCTTCATATGCAATTGTTTTACATTCCGCTGCTATACTCTTAGAATTGCATGTGTAGGTTGATTGCTTGACTTGTGCTAAGTTGCTAAAATCTGCCAAGAACTAAAATTGGAAAAAGGCTAGATTTTTATTTGGTTAAGTAGTCTAATCACCCCCCCTCTAGACATACTTTTGATCCTACAAGTGGTATCAGAGCTTTGGTCTCCATTTGCTTTGATTTCCATAGCTTTTGGTGGTCATAGCCTTGGTTTCACAACCTAGGAGAGTATGGCGTCTAGCGAGGGAAATTACCACCGTAGAGGTCCTTACTTTGATGGTACAAATTTTTCTAGTTGGAAGCATAAGATGAAAATGCATATTCTTGGACATAACCCCGCCGTTTGGGCTATTGTGTGTATTGTCTTGCAAGGTGAATTCTTTGATGGGAGAGAACCAAACCGTGAAGCTACTGTGGAAGAGTTGAAGATGCTACAATACAATGCTCAAGCTTGTGATGTTCTCATCAATGGATTGTGCCCCGAAGAATTCAAGAATGCAAAGGAAATTTGGGATACTTTGATTGATATGCACGAAGGTACCGACTCTGTCAAGGAATCCAAATTGGATGTGCTTCAAAGTCAACTTGACAAGTTCAAAATGAAGGATGGTGAAGGTGTCGCCGAAATGTACTCTAGACTTGCTCTCATCACAAATGAGATTTCCAGCTTGGGAAGTGAAGAGATGACCGACAAATTCATCATCAAGAAGATCCTAAGAGCCTTGGTTGGAAAATATGATACCGTGTGCACATTGATCCAAATGATGCCCAATTACAAAGATCTCAAGCCAACGGAAGTCATTTGAAAAATTGTTGCTCATGAGATGTCACTCAAGGATAAGGAAGAGCTTCACAACAAGTCAAGTGGTGCTTACAAAGCCTCATGTGATGCTCCCACATCATCAAGTGAGAAACAAACCTTCAATGAAGAATTGAGTCTAATGGTGAAGAACATCAACAAGTTCTACAAGAGTAGAAGCAAAGAAATAAGCTCCAAGTCAAGGTCCTACAATGACAAAAGATCTTCTAGTCGTGAGCGTAATTGCTACAACTGTGGAAGACCCGGACACTACTCCAATGAGTGTACGGCTCCCTACAAAAGAAGAGAAGATTCTCCAAAAAGTAGAAGTAGAAGAGAAGAATCACCACCAAGAGAAAGGAGGAGTAGAGATGATCGTTATGATCGAAGACCCTCTCAGAGAAGCAAGGACTCGGAAAGGAAGGATAAGTCATCAAGGAGCTACACAAAAAGAAGACATCAAGCTCATGTTGGTGAATGGGTATCCGGCTCCGACTCCGACAATCACTCTGAAAGAAGTTATCACTCCGACTCCGAACATACTCAAGATGAAGGTGTTTCCGGTCTAGCACTTGTGTTAACCAACTCCTACGACATATTTGACTCACCAAATGAAGGAATTGGAAGATGCTTCATGGACAAAGGTCCAAAGGTAACACATCCCGAGTATGTTGATTTCAATAGTGATGAAGATGATTTGCTAGGTGATGATGATTTACTTGTTGACAACTCTAGTGATGAAAGCTATGATGAAACGTCAATTAATCATGCTAATCAAGATAAAACGAATTATGATGATAAGAAGGAGATTGAGCGTCTAACTAAAGAACTAAACACTCTTAAGTTAGCTCATGAAACTACCTTGGAAAATCATCGAGAACTTTTAAAGACTCATGATAAGCTAGGCTTTGAAAAGCTCAACCTTGAGCAAGAGCATGAGGTTTTAAAGGCAATCAATCATGATCTTCGGAAGAAAAGTTCTTCTTACATTTCCAAGCATTTACTCTTGTCTACTTACATGCCACAAGTTAAATCTAGCAACAAGAACAAGAAAGCTGCTTCATCTAGTAGTAACAACAATCATGCTAAATCCAATGTTGTTGCTTCTAGTAGTTCTCTTGATTCCGCTAATGATTCTCTTAGCCAAGTTACACTTCAGCAAGAAAATAGCTTATTGAAGGGAATTATAGAGAAAGGTGTTTACAAGAGCCTTGCCGGAAGTAAGCAATTTGAGGAAATTGTACGCAAGCAAGGAAGACACCAGAAGAATCAAGGTGTTGGTTTTGAACGAAAATTCAATGCCAATGGAGTTGAGTGGGAAGAAGATCAATACCCCAAGACGAAGTTTGTTCCTCAACAAGAGAAGTATGATCCTACTTCTTTCAAAGGGAGACAAGCTCAAGATGATCTTCCACCACGAGACCACAAGCAAAAAGGCAAGGACAAGCTTCAAGAGGAAATTGATGCATTTGAAGAAGCACCCAAGGCCTTGGTCAAGTGGGTTCCCAAGACTACATCAAGTTCTACTTCATCAAGTACAACTACAACTCCAAGGATTCCCATCAAGATGGTGTGGATCCAGTAGAAGAAGAACTAGAGAGTTCTTGAGGGTGACTCCGCCAACATACTTCACTCTTATCATTTTGGCAAGAACAAGCACAAACAACTTCCATATCTTGCACTATTTCAAGGAGTCACAAACCCTCTTGTTGGTAAGACAAGGGACAAGGTAACCCAATGCTTTCATGGACATCATCTTGTGTATGCATCACTCTATGTCTATGGATATCCTTGTTTGTTCCTTGTGGGAATAACCCGTGAAAGTGCAACTCACTCCAAAGGATTGCTCCGAATGATCTACATCAACATTGAGCATCTACATCTTCAACACCTACATGAAGTCATCATTGACAAAACCCAAGGTTAGTTCATCCCTCTAAGGGGGGATATCACATCTAGGGGGAGCTTTACTCTAATCAATTGAGTTAAAGCAACTCTAATGGTGTGAACACATCAATGCTTTATGTAAAAGTGGTAACCCCACTTGTGCTTAAATGATGAGTATGACCTATGATCAAATGTTCTCATTTGACTCCTAAGTCAATATACTCATATATAGATGACCTAGTCATCGCCAAATTGCTTGATAGATGCTAGAGTGTTTGTGCATGCTTTGTCACATATTTCATTTGCCATTTTATTGTGTGAGCATGTTGGTTGCATACTTTACTCATTCGAGGACATCCATTTGTAGTTTTGTTTGGCTCTTTCTCTTTTGCCAAATGGATGGACAAGAATGCCTAAGAACTCCCTCTAGCTATCTATGCTTTTCTCATCTCAAACTCTATTCATCCTACATCACAAAGTTTGATCAAGTCGGATTCGAACCACTCTGTGTGAGGAGCACTCGGAGTTCCCGATTCGTCATAGACTTAAACCTCCAAAACCTCTTTGTGCATCTCGGTCTGACCGATTCATTCTTTTCGGTCCTACCGAGTCATTAAGTTGATCTAGGGTTTTCAATCTCGGTGCAACCGATTAGAACCTTTCGGTCACACCGAGTTGCAGTAACTGCCTGCAGTTTCGCATCTCGGTGCCACCGAGTCGTTCCACTCGGTCACACCGACAGGGTCAGGTTATATATACCGACGGGCCAAATTTTGGAAATTTTCCAAACCTTCTCGCCCGCACATAACCTGCTCTGCCTCTTCGGGTCTCCGGATCGTCCTCTCATCGCCAGCGACCTCCCACCGCTGGTCTCCACCGCCGTCAACGGAAATCTTCACCGCCGTTGCCGCCGTAGCAAGTTCGTCGCCGAACTAGGGTACGAACTTGATCTGTGTGCTAATCCCTTAACTCCGATTCTTAGCACATTGCTTTGCCATGATTCTTGCCACGCTTGAAATCATCCTTGTCCAGCGAAAACATCTCGTAGATTAGTTTTGATTTGAAAATTTAGGGTTAGATCTCCGCCGAATTCATCTCGGACCGACCGAGTTGCAGAAATCGGTCTCACCGATTTTGGCTTAGGCCAGAGCACACGCGTTTTCGGTCTGACCGAAAGTTGCAAATCGGTGTGACCGAGTTCGATTCTCTGTGAAACCCCTAGCAGTCTCGGTACCATCGAACTGTGACTCGGTCTGACCGAGTTCACTAGTTTAGGTTCCAAAAGCTGCTTCGGTATCACCGAGTTTACAAATCGGTAGATCCGAAATGCTTTCTGTGAAGAACTAAAACTAAGTTTTTAAGTCATCCTTTTTGCAAAACTCCTGTACTTTGTGATGCTCATCCAACTCTACCTCACCTATAACCTATTCACAGGGTCTGCTGTCAGAGTATTTGCAGAGATGTCTGACCAGAGTGACAGCCAGAACAGGTCTGAGCAACAAGTGCAGATGAGTGAGGGTTCAGATCCCTCTAGCAGCTATGATGAAGGCAGTAGGAGCACTCCCAAGCAATCTGCCAAAGGCTGCCACCAGGACAAGGAAGAAGAGAACTTCTGACTCGAAGATGAAGATTATGTGGCTGTTGAAGATGAAGCCACTTCAAAGAAGAAGGTGCTTAAGAAAGAATAGCTCAGCTGCTGCAACAAAGCCTGGTCTGAAAACAAAGATGCCAGCAAGAAGACAACCAATGTCAAAGCCAAGGAAAGTTGCCACAGGTGAAACTATGAAGTTCACCATTGAGTCTGAAGAAGGAAGCAGCTGGTGAGGATAAGAAGAAGAGGGCCAGAACCACTACTGCCAGAGTTCTTGGCAAGCCCTCCATGAGGAGAGATTCAGAAGGAAGAGGAAGAGGATGCTGCACCAGCACCCAAAGCTCAAAGCTTATGGGAGATGCAATTAAATCAGGGGCTGCTCCATCAAAGCCCAAAGCTGCTCCCAAGGCTGCTGCTCCAGCTCCAAACCAAAACCCAAGAGAAGCACTAGAAACATACCCTGCAGAAGAGAAGAACAAGGCCCCAGTGCCTCAAGCTGCTGAAGAAGAAGAAGAAGATTCTGTTGTGTTGAGGAAGCTGAAGCCCAAGATCCCTGACCACACTGATGCACACCCAGTTGCAGAGAATATGAAAATCAGGAAGGATGCAGGATTGAGACTATGGAGAGAGTCTGATCCCTATGCTATCAGGAGAAGGACTGCTGTGGACTACAGATTCCACACTAAGGAACAGCAGGACTTCTATGACACTATTCTGCTTGACAAGAAGCCCATTGTGTGTGACATGAGATGGGTTGACTGGGAGTTCATCAAGGAGAATGAAGATCACTTCCCTGGTGTGCTTGATAGCTTCAAGGCATGTGGAGTGGACACTTTTGTTGCCCAGAAGCTCACCAAGTGGAAGGATGAGCTCGTCATGCAGTTTTACTCCACTACCCACTTCTATCCAGATGGAAGGATTATATGGATGTCTGAGGGTACTAGGTACCAATCTATAGTTGATGAATGGGCCAAGCTTATAAATGCTCCTGAGGAACATGAGGATGACTTGGACATTTATGCAGAGAAGAAGAAATACCACAACAGTATGGCTAACATGTACAAGGAGATCCCAGATGCTGCTTTGGATACACATAAGTTTGGATCAGTTCACTACCTGTTGTCTGGTCTGCCAACAATCAACTAGATCTTAAGGCACACACTGCTACCCAAGTCAGGTGATCACAAGATGATCAGAGGACATGCTATAAACTTGCTGCACATATTTGATGTCCCACAGAAGTTCAAGTCATGAGCCTGATTGTTGAAACAATCAAGAGGACTGCAGCTTATCAGAAGAGAAGTTGTGGGTATGCCCCACACATTCAGGAGCTAATCAACTCAAAGATGGGCAAAGGCAAGTACATCTTGGATAAGGAGCACCTGCCCATCTATCCTGAATTTGAAGATAACACTGTTGTGATGAATGAGAATGAACCATCTTCAGCTCAAGCACATGAAAAGAGAGAGAAGGCTGCAAAGATGCCAACAGCAGAGGAGGCATCTCAGGTATTCTTGAAGAGCAAGCAAGACCAGATTGGATATCTGATCCAATCCACCCTGAGGATTGAGAAGGGCTTGGCCACCCTGACCAAGAACCAGGAGAGTCTGGAGAGGATCATTGAGCAGAAATTCTATGACCTTGATGTCAAGGTGACAGAAATCCAAACTGCTGTTGAGAAACTTCAGGAGGAAGCAGAGGAGAAGAAGGGAAAGTCTACCATAGATGCTTTTGCTAGAGTGCCCAGAGGACAGCGATCTGCTGCAGTGCCAGTGACAGACACTAGAGCCACAGCATCAGCAGCAGCAGCTACAGCTCCAGTTCCACCTCCAACAGCTACTCAACCAGCTCCAGCTACTTCACCAGAAGTCTTCGTCCTTGGAGTTCTCTCAACACCACCTCCCGAAGATCAAGCCTGAGAGTCGTTTAACACTATGCATTTTTAAACTTTTTGGTAACTTGTTGCTAAAGGGGGAGAAAAATGTATAGATCATAGGCTTCGAGAGAGAGAGAGAGAGTGTTGGTTTTTATCTCTCTTTGCACTTATTTGGTTTTGTTTGAAACTTTTGTGTGCTTGTGTGAGCTACTTGTGAGATACTTGTTTGATCCTGTGTTCGATCATATGCTACCCTTAATGCTTGTTGGATGATATTATCTCTTATATCCTAGATGATCATTCACTTGTTTTGGTGATGAGTGCATGCTTTAACTTCTATCATTTTGAGCGCTCCACCAAGATGTATGGGACATGGAAGAGTAACCCATGATCCTAATCGATTGTGCATTTGCATTCACAAGCAAATTTTAAATAATGCACAAATTTAGGGGGAGCTCTTGCTTATCACATACTTCTCGAAGCGACGATGCTTTTTCAATACTATTTATCACTTGTCGAAGCTTTGATCTATATGTTGTCATCAATTACCAAAAAGGGGGAGATTGAAAGTGCAACTATCCGTGGGTGGTTTTGGTAATTCCTAACAACATATAGCTCATTGAGCTAATGCTATTTCAAGATGAATATTTCAGGAAAGCTCAATGATTGGCATGGCATGGATTAGAAAGTGGACCCTTCAAAATGCTAAGGACAAAAGATTGGCTCAAGCTCAAAGCACAAGACTCTACATTTTCTATTTTAGTGATCCAAGATCACATTGAGTCTATAGGAAAAGCCAATACTATTAAGAAGGGATAAGGTGTTGCTTAATGAGGTGCTTGCTCAAAATGCTTAGTGATATGCTCCAAAACCCCTCCACTACTTTCTCATATCCACATATGTCCCCCACCAAATATCCAACTCGGCCCCACTGATTCTTTATATCCGGCGCCACCGAGTTCAGTTGACATAGCCACTGCCAGAAACCCTAGTCTTTTCGGTCTCACCGATAGGGATCTCGGTCTCACTGAGATGGGATTGTAATCTCTCTGTTTCCCTTCGTAACATTTTGGTCAAACCGAGATGAGCGATCAGTCCCACCGAGATTGCAATGCAAACACTCTATTTCCTTTTCGTAACGTTTCGGTCCAACCGAGATGAGCGAATCGGTCCCATCGAGTTTGCCTGACCAACTCTCTGTTTGACTATTACCAAAATCGGTCCCACCGAGTTTGTCTAATCGGTCTCACCGAGATTACATTATGCCCTAACCCTAATGATATCGGTCCCACCGAGCTGACATGTCGGTCCCACCGAGAATCCTAACGTTCACATTTTGAACTAAATCGGTCTGACCGAGTTCTCTGAATCGGCCCCATCGAGTTTGGTGATTTGTGTGTAACGTTTAGATTTTGTGTGGAGGCTATATATACCCATCCACCCACTCTTTATTCGTGGAGAGAGCCATCAGAACATGCCTACACTTCCAATACATATTTTCTGAGAGAGAACCACCTACACTTGTGTTGAGGTCAAGATATTCCATTCCAACCACATAAATCTTGATCTCTAGCCTTCCCCAAGTTGCTTTCCACTAAAATCTTCTTTCTACCAAATCCAATCCTATGAGAGAGAGTTGAGTGTTGGGGAGACTATCATTTGAAGCACAAGAGCAAGAAGTTCATCATCAACACGCCATTTGTTACTTCCTGGAGAGTGGTGTCTCCTAGATTGGCTAGGTGTCACTTGGGAGCCTCCGACAAGATTGTGGAATTGAACCAAGGAGTTTGTAAGGGCAAGGAGATCGCCTACTTCGTGAAGATCTACCCTAGTGAGGCAAGTCCTTTGTGGGCGACGGCCATGGTGGGATAGACAAGGTTGCTTCTTTGTGGACCCTTCGTGGGTGGAGCCCTCCGTGGACTCGCGCAACCATTACCCTTCATGGGTTTAAGTCTCCATCAACGTGGATGTACGATAGCAACACCTATCGGAACCACGGATAAAAAATCTCCGTGTCAACATTGCGTTTGCTCCCTCAAACTCCTCCCTTTACCTTCATATGCAATTGTTTTACATTCCACTGCTATACTCATAGAATTGCATGTGTAGGTTGATTGCTTGACTTGTGCTAAGTTGCTAAAATCTGCCAAGAACTAAAATTGGGAAAAGGCTAGATTTTTATTTGGTCAAGTAGTCTAATCAACCCCCCCCCCTCTAGACATACTTTCGATCCTACCAGTGACCATGGCCCTCCACAGGCCGTACGTTCCATGGGCCATCTACGGGACGGACGATCCCTGAACTTCTGTGGCCGTCGGATTCATGGGCCTTCTATGGGCTGTCGAATCCGTGGGCCTTCTATCGGCTGTCGGATCCATGGGCCTTCCATGGGCCTTCTATGGGCCGTCGGGTCAATGGGCCTTCTGTGCGCCGTCGGGTCAATGGGCCTTCTACGGGTCATCTCATCTATGGGACTTGTACGGGCCGTATAAGGGGCCGTAAATGGGCTAGAGTGGAAATCGTACGTTTTATGGGCTGACCATAACGGGCCGTTAAACGGCCGTATTTGATGATGCTATGAAAATGGCCCAACAGATTAACGGGCCACAAACGGGCCGACTGTATCCACGGGCTGAATTTGGCCCACAAGCAGAAAAGGCATGTAACGGGCCATAAGTAAACGAATGCTGGAAATGAGCCCAAGAATAAATGGGCCCTGAGAAGGCCGAAAGATAACATGGGCTGGAAACGGCCCAACGGTATAATGGGCCGTTAATGGGTATAAAATGATACACTGTTCATCACGGGCCAGTTTTACCACGGGCCGTTAACGGGCCGAGGGTTACTAAGGGCCTCAGATGGGCCAAAAGACATCATGGGCCATACATGGGCCGGAAGTTAAAACGGGCTGGAATTATATTGGACGGCCCAGATGACGCTACTGGGCCTAATTCGGATAGGCCGTAAACGGGCCCTGGGTTAGCGTGCTGTAAATGGGCTATATGCGAACAGGCCGTTAACAGGCTTGCCGTAGGCCGGCCCTCCACCTTTTGACCAAGTCAAATGGGCCGGCCTTTTCACAGGAATGGGCCTCTGTTGGGTCATGCCACGTGTCGATGTATCATAGGCGCTTTGGGTCCAATGAGTGGACGACATCTGTCCCAACGGTGAGCCGACACGTGTTTCCTCCAGCCAATGATGATTTTACACGTGGAAAATCCCCATTGGTCGGGGCTGTTAACGGGTTATCGGACCCAAAACCGGACCCGATAGCTTAACGGCGTTCCGTTACGGTGGATGCCACGTGTCGGTCACCCTTGACGAAAGCACTTCTGTGACGCGCGATTTATCGTCATGGAAGTGGACACTTCCATGATGATAATTTTGGTAATGTCATGGAACACTTCTATGACAACACAGGTATGACTATCTTGATTCTGTCATAAATTTTTCATGGATGTACATGCATGACAAAAAACGCGACCTACTGTGACAAACACGTATCATCACGGCAGTGTATTTTTTTTGTAGTGCCATCTTCAGCCTAAGCAACACAAGACCCTCGCAAGGGACCAAGCCTCGCGAGGCGGACGACATCAAGACCTCCAGAGGGAGCGGCCATCTCAGGCTGGCTCCTAAGGAGCGGAGATTTCTATGCAAGCCCTCACCTCATGAGGTTCGGATGATGCGAGCATGACGACCAAGGCTAGGCGGGCGCCAGCGGGTGCAGTACAACAGTTTCCTCTTTGGTGCTAAAGAGACAAGCGCAGGCGCGGAGTCCCGAGGAATCAACAAAAGGTTTCCATTTTCATGCAACAAGACCAAGACCGCCAGGATGGCAGGATGGAGGTCATCGTCGAGCCCATGACGGCGTCACAACCAGAAGCTTTGCAGGCGAGGACTACTTTTTGTCAGGATAAGCTATACTAGTTGTCTCCCTTCGAATTTGGCCGTTGTGGGATCCCTTCCCGCCTTCATTTCGGGGAGAGGACCAAGGCCACTATAAATAGGGCTTAGCCACCAGCATAGAGGGGCAACTGAACGGGATGGATCCGGATCATTCAGATCATCCTCACCCTCACTAGCTCAAGAACACACCTCCTGAGGTTGTTCTTCCACTGTACTAGTTCATCCTCAGCCCACCTCGAGGCTAATCCACCACAAAGCAGGAGTAGGGTTTTACACCGCAAGGTGGCCCGAACCTGGGTAAACTGATGTGTCCTATTTCCTTCGAGTTCATCGAGCTAGGCCGTGGGATCGACGGGTTGGCAGACTGGGGAGGTTGAGTTCTTCACACGCACCCAGAGTTCGAATCTATCCAGGGTTTGCGGAGCCCGAAATCCAACAACAAATAGTTCATCCATTTCTGTTGTTTTTGCCTAATCACAAACAGTTAATCCGAGTGAACTGTATGTCGTATATCGCACACACCTTCATCTAGCTGCCCGTTTGTGTTCTTCTGCCTCATCGCAAATAGTTAATTGAACTGAACTGTATGCCCCATATTGCACACGCAACTAAAATCTAAATCCTGTTTGATGTATCTGGCATCACAAATGTTTTGCATCTTTTTTTTACGGTTTTTTACATCACCGTTTGCGATTAACGCATCGCACACAATTTCATCGAAGGGTCTCTGATTGTAGTGTCACGTTAGCAGCATCCTGCAGTAGTGTTAGCCTTTGTTTATAATGTTGGTCATTTGTTAGAGCAATGTTTAGGTCAACTGGTTCTATTTAATTACAAAAATTGCCGGATTCAGTAAGTGTGTTCTGTGTGCTATACAGATGTCGGCTCTTTTGTGTACCAAAATTAGCATGTGATGTTAAATTATGCAATGATGTGGATGAGCACAGTACCCAGGGAAATTTCTACCAAATTTTGAATGATCAAACTCATCGCATGCACGTAAAGCAGAAGAATCGGCGATTCACACATTTGTTCAAAGTGAATTGTGTCCGGCAGCACCGCGTGCAAAGTTTCCCTCCACCTTTCGAAATTTTTGGCCTACTGCCGAAGTATCTAATTCTTCCCCCTCCCCACCCCCTTTTCACCCTGACCAAAAGCCACATTTCCCATGTTTCCCCCTTCCTTTCCAAGCTATAGCTGCTTCCTTGCTCTCGCCGTCTTGCATCCGTCTGCCACGATCGCCATGGTCTTCTTCAATGACCTCTCGAGCGGTTCCTCCTACGACGACGACTCTTCCACTAGCCGGGTATGCTTCTCTCCTCTCTCTCGGGTTATGATTTGGAATAAAGGATTTTAACCCAACGGCCGATTTGAGTCATTTCTTCCTCTTGTAGCTCCCTAGGACCATCACTTGCAATAAATGGAGTAGGGTGGCTGAAGTTATGCCTGCTCGTTGCCACCATCAGCCTCCATGCGTGAAGTTAGTTGCGTTTGAATCTGTGGACAGTGAGAGGAAGTTTCTGGCATGTGCCGAGAAGGTTAGCCCCACTTTCATTGTTACAATTCATTTCTTATATGTGATTCAGACATTGTCACTGTGCTATGTTATTCTGGATGTGATTAAGAAAGTGTCGCAGTTTCTACCTAGTATCTAAAAATGTTGCCATCTCATCAGCGGTGCCCTGAGAAAATTATTTGGCACCGCTCCAGCAGTTTGTGCTGCCAACTTTGCTCCACACATCCAAGCAGCCAAGAAGTGAAATACTAAAACTTTATGGCACGAAAGAATTGCGCATTGGAGCAACTAGGTGCTCTGGAGTCCGGTTCCCTGAATTTTTCCTCTGGCATCGGCTCGGCAGTGCAAGGCACTGGTGCCAAATATAGCAACAGTAGTTTTGACACCGGTTTTGGCATACATAGTGGACGACCTTAGTGCTATTAGTTCTATGTTACTAAATTTGTGCATGTACACACCTGTTAGTATCAATTTGATGTCATCCAAATACTGTCGCTATGCTGTTGCAGTTATATTCAACTTCCTCATAAAATGTTCAATTTGTTATTTATAGTACATGACTAAGAACTTGTAGCATTGTTGTAGTTAATTATAGCTTGTGATGTTTCTGAATTTGGTTGTTGTCTCAGTAGCAATTAATTCATTTGCACATTGTTTTTTTGGAGAAGATATGTCCTAATTAACGTGTTTCGTCAGTTTTTACAAATATGTATGTGGTGATTTTCTATGTTTCTAGAAACCCATTTCCCCTACAATTTTTACTGATTTAGTTTAAAATATTATAGGATGAACGGAAGTATTCTTACCTGGAGTGGGTCGATCAACATTGTGAAGGAAATATGCCCTAGAGGCAATAATAAAGTTGTTATTTATATTTCCTTATATCATGATAAATGTTTATTATTCATGCTAGAATTGTATTAACCGGAAACTTAGTACATGTGTGAATACATAGAGAAACAGAGTGTCACTAGTATGCCTCTACTTGACTAGCTCGTTGAATCAAAGATGGTTAAGTTTCCTAGCCATAGACATGAGTTGTCATTTGATTAACGGGATCACATCATTAGAGAATGATGTGATTGACTTGACCCATTCCGTTAGCTTAGCACTTGATCGTTTAGTATGTTGTTATCGCTTGCTTCATGACTTATACATGTTCCTATGACTATGAGATTATGCAACTCCCGAATACCGGAGGAACACCTTGTGTGCTATCAAACGTCACAACGCAACTGGGTGATTATAAAGATGCTCTATAGGTGTCTCTGAAGGTGTTTGTTGGGTTGGCATAGATCGAGATTAGGATTTGTCACTCCGAGTATCGGAGAGATATCTCTGGGCCCTCTCGGTAATGCACATCACTATAAGCCTTGCAAGCAATGTAACTAATGAGTTAGTTGCGGGATGATGCATTACGAAACGAGTAAAGAGACTTGCCGGTAACAAGATTGAACTAGGTATTGAGATACCGATGATTGAATCTCGGGCAAGTAACATACCGATGACAAACGGAACAACGTATGTTGTTATGCGGTTTGACCGATAAAGATCTTCGTAGAATATGTAGGAGACAATATGAGCATCCAGGTTCCGCTATTGGTTATTGACCGGAGACGTGTCTCGGTCACGTCTACATAGTTCTCGAACCCGTATGGTCCGCACACTTAACATTCGGTGACGATCGGTAATATGAGTTTATGTGTTTTGATGTACCGAGGGTAGTTCAGAGTCCCGGATATGATCACGGATATGACGAGGAGTCTCGAAATGGTCGAGACATAAAGATCGATATAGTGGATGACTATGTTGGACTTCGGAAGGGTTCCGAGTGAGTTTGGACGAATACCGGAGTACCGCGGGGTTACCGGAACCCTCGGGGAGTGTAATGGGCCTCATGGGCCTTGGTGGAGAGAGGAAGGGGCGGCAAGGGCAGGCCGCACACCGCCTCCTCCTCTAGTCCGAATTGGACAAGGAAGGGGGCGGCGCCCCCCTTTTTCCTTCCCCCGCTTTCCTCCTTCCTTCCCTCCTACTCCTACTCATGGAAGGGGTGGAATCCTACTCCCGGTGGGAGTAGGACTCCCCTTGGGGCGCGCCTAGGAGTCCGGCCTCCTCCACTCCTTTATATACGGGGGAGGGGCACCCCATAGACACACAAGTTGATCATTGATCTCTTAGCCGTGTGCGGTGCCCTCTCCACCATAATCCACCTCAGTCATATCGTAGCAGTGCTTAGGCGAAGCCCTGCATCGGTAGCTTCATCATCACCGTCATCACGCCGTCATGCTGACGGAACTCTCCCTCGAAGCTCTACTGGATCATGAGTTCGTGGGACGTCAATGAGCTGAACATGTGCAGATTGCGGAGGTTTCGTACGTTCGGTACTAGGATCGGTCGATCATGAAGACGTACGACTACATCAACCGCGTTGTCATAACACTTCCGCTTACGGTCTACGAGGGTACGTGGACGACACTCTCCCCTCTCATTGCTATGCATCACCATGATCTTGCGTGTGCGTAGGATTTTTTTTACATTACTACGTTCCCCAACAGTGGTATCAGAGCCAGGTTTATGCATAGATGTTATACTCACGAGTAGAACACAAGTGAGTTGTGGGCGATACTAGTCATACTACTTACCAGCATGTCATACTTTGATTCGGCGGTATTGTTGGATGAAGCGGCCCGGACCGACATTACGCGTACCCTTACGCGAGACTGGTTCTACCGACGTGCTTCGCACATAGGTGGCTGGCGGGTGTCAGTTTTCCAACTTTAGTTGAATCGAGTGTGGCTATACCCGGTCCTTGTTGAAGGTTAAAACAACACATAGTTGACGAAATAACGTTGTGGTTTTGATGCGTAGGTAAGAACGGTTCTTGCTCAGCCCGTAGCAGCCACGTAAAACTTGCAACAACAAAGTAGAGGACGTCTAACTTGTTTTTGCAGGGCATGCTGTGATGTGATATGGTCAAGACATGATGCTAAATTTTATTGTATGAGATGATCATGTTTTGTAACGAAGTTATCGGCAACTGGCATGAGCCATATTGTTGTCACTTTATTGTATGAAATGCAATCGCCATGTAATTGCTTTACTTTATCACTAAGCGGTAGCGATAGTTGTAGAAGCAATAGTTGGCGAGACGACAACGATGCAACAATGGAGATCAAGGTGTCGTGCCAGTGATGATGGTGATCATGATGGTGCTTTGGAGATGGAGATCAAAGGCACAAGATGATGATGGCCATATCATATCACTTATATTGATTGCATGTGATGTTTATCCTTTATGCATCTTATTTTTCTTAGTTCGACCGTAGCATTATAAGATGATCTCTCACGAAATTTCAAGGTACAAGTGTTCCCCCTGAGTATGCACTGTTGCGACAGTTCTTCGTGCTGAGACACCACGTGATGATCGGGTGTGATAAGCTCTACGTTCACATAAAATGGGTGCAAGCCAGTTTTGCACATGCAGAATACTCGGGTTAAACTTGACAAGCCTAGCATATGCAAATACTGGGGACCGAAAGGTCGAGCGTAAATCGTATAGAAAATATGATCAACATAGTGATGTTCACCATTGAAACCTACTCCATCTCACGTGATGATCGGACATGGTTTAGTTGATATGGATCACGTGATCACTTAAATGATTAGAGGGATGTCTATCTAAGTGGGAGTTCTTAAGTAATATGATTAATTGAGCTTTAATTTATCATGAACTTAGTCCTAGTAGTATTAGCATATCTATGTTGTAGATCAATAGCTCGCGTTTAGCTCCCCTGTTTTATTTTTGATATGTTCCTAGAGAAAACTAAGTTGAAATATGTTAGTAGCAATGATGCGGATTGGATCTGTGATCTGAGGATTATCCTCATTGCTGCACAGAAGAATTATGTCCTTGATGCACCGCTAAGTGACAGACCGATTGCAGGAGCAAATGCAGACGTTATGAACATTTGGCAACCTCGATATGATGACTACTTGATAGTTTAGTGCACCATGCTTTACGGCTTAGAATCGGGGCTTCAAAGACGTTTCTGAAACTCCACGGAGCATATGAGATGTTCCAAGAGTTGAAATTAGTATTTCAGACTCATGCTCATGTCGAAAGGTATGAGACCTTTGACAAGTACTTTGCCTACAAGATGGAGGAGAATAGCTCAGCTAGTGAGCATGTGCTCAGAATGTCCGAGTACTACAATCACTTGAATCAAGTGGGAGTTAATCTTCCAGATAAGATAGTGATTGACAGAGTTCTCTAGTCACTATCACCAAGTTACTAGAACATCGTGATGAACTATAATATGCAAGGGATAATGGAAACGATTCCCAAGCTCTTCGTGATGCTGAAATCGACGAACGTAGAAATCAAGAAAAGCATCAAGTGTTGATGGTTGACAAGACCACTAGTTTCAAGAAAAGGGCAAAGGGAAGAGGGGGAACTTCAAAAAGAATGACAAGCAAGTTGCTGCTCCCGTGAAGAAGCCCAAAGCTAGACCCAAGCCTAAAACTGAGTGCTTCTACTGCAAAGGAAATAGTCACTGGAAGTGGAACTGCCCTAGATACTTGGCGGATAAGAAGGATCGCAAAGTGAACAAAGGTATATTGGATATACATGTTATTGATGTGCACTTTACTAGTGTTTATAGAAACCCCTCGGCAGTTGATACTGGTTCAGTTGCTAAGAGTAGTAACTCGATACGGGAGTTGCAGAATTAACAGAAACTAGTTAAGGGCGAGGTGACGATGTGTGTTGGAAGTAGTTCCAAGATTGATGTGATCATCATCGCACACTCCCTATACTTTCGGGATTAGTGTTGAACCCAAATAAGTGTTATTTGGTGTTTGTGTTGAGCATGAATATGATTTGATCATGTTTATTGCAATACGGTTATTCATTTAAGTTAGAGAATAATTGTTGTTCTGTTTACATGAATAAAACCTTCTATGGTCATACACCCAATGAAAATGGTTTGTTGGATCTCGATCGTAGTGATACACATATTCATAATATTGAAGCCAAAAGATGCAAAGTTAATAATGATAGTGCAACTTATTTGTGGCACTGCCGTTTAGGTCATATTGGTGTAAAGCACATGAAGAAACTCCATGCTGATGGGATTTTGGAATCACTTGATTATGAATCCCTTGATACTTGCGAACCATGCCTTATGGGCAAGATGACTAAAACTCCGTTCTCCGGAACAATGGAGCGAGCAACTGACTTATTGGAAATAATACATACTGATGTATGCGATCCGATGAGTGTTGAGGCTCGCGGCGGGTATCGTTATTTTCTGACCTTCACATATGATTTGAGCAGATATGTGTATATCTACTTGATGAAACATAAGTCTGAAACATTTGAAAAAGTTCATATAATTTCAGAGTGAAGTGGAAAATCATCGTAACAAGAAAATAAAGTTTCTACGATCTGATCGTGGAGGACAATATTTGAGTTACGAGTTTGGTCTTCATTTGAAACAATGCGGAACAGTTTCGCAACTCACGCCACCTGGAACACCACAGCGTAATGGTGTGTCTGAACATCGTAACCGTACTTTATTAGATATGTTGCAATCTATGATGTCTCTTACCGATTTACCACTATCATTTTGGGGTTATGCATTAGAGACAGCTGCATTCACATTAAATAGGGCACCATCTAAATCCGTTGAGACAACACCATATGAACTGTAGTTTGGCAAGAAACCAAAGTTGTCGTTTCTTAAAGTTTGGGGTTGCGATGCTTATGTGAAAAAGTTTCATCCTGATAAGCTCAAACCCAAATCGGAGAAATGTGTCTTCATAGGATACCCAAAGGAGACAGTTGGGTACACCTTCTATCATAGATCTGAAGGCAAGACATTCGTTGCTAAGAATGCATCCTTTCTAGAGAAGGAGTTTCTCTCGAAAGAAGTAAGTGAGAGGAAAGTAGAACTTGATGAGGTAACTGTACCTACTCCCTTATTGGAAAGTAGTTCATCACAGAAATCTGTTCCTGTGACTCCTACACCAATTAGTGAGGAAGCTAATGATGATGATCATATAACTTCAGATCAAGTTACTACCGAACCTCGTAGGTCAACCAGAGTGAGATCCACACCAGAGTGGTACGGTAATCCTGTTCTGGAGGTCATGTTACTTGACCATGACGAACCTACGAACTATGAGGAAGCGATGATGAGCCCAAATTCCGCGAAATGGCTTGAGGCCATGAAATCTGAGATGGGATCCATGTATGAGAACAAAGTGTGGACTTTGGTTGACTTGCCCGATGATCGGCAAGCCATAGAAAAATAAATGGATTTTCAATAGGAAGACGGATGCTGATAGTAGTGTTACTATCTACAAAGCTAGACTTGTCAAAAAAGGTTTTGACAAAGTTTAAGGTGTTGACTACGATGAGATTTTCTCACTCGTAGCGATGCTTAAGTCTGTCCGAATCATGTTAGCAAATTGCCACATTTTATGAAATCTGGCAAATGGATGTCAAAACTACATTCCTTAATGGATTTCTTAAAGAAGAGTTGTATATGATGCAACCAGAAGATTTTGTCGATCCTAAAGGTGCTAACAAAATGTGCAAGCTCCAGCGATCCATCTATGGACTGGTGCAAGCATCTCGGAGTTGGAATATACACTTTGATGAGTTGATCAAAGCATATAGTTTTATACAGACTTGCGGTGAAGCCTGTATTTACAAGAAAGTGAGTGGGAGCACTACAGCATTTCTGATAAATATATGTGAATGACATATTGTTGATCAAAAAGAATGTAGAATTTTCTGGAAAGCAAAAAGGAGTATTTGAAAGGAGTTTTTCAAAGAAAGACCTCGGTGAAGCTGCATACATATTGAGCATCAAGATCTATAGAGATAGATCAAGACGCTTGATAAGTTTTTTCAATGAGTACATACCTTGACAAGATTTTGAAGTGGTTCAAAATGGAACAGTCAAAGAAAGAGTTCTTTCATGTGTTACAAGGTGTGAAGTTGAGTAAGACTCAAAGCCCGACCACAGCAGAAGATAGAAAGAGAATGAAAGTCATTCCCTATGCCTCAGCCATAGGTTCTATAAAGTATGTCATGCTTTGTACCAGATCTATTGTATACCCTACACTGAGTTTGGCAAGGGAGTACAATAGTGATCTAGGAGTAGATCACTGAACAGCGGTTGAAATTATCCTTAGTGGAATAAGGATATGTTTCTCGGTTATGGAGGTGACAAAAGGTTCATCGTAAAGGGTTACATCGATGCAAGTTTTGATACTGATCTAGATGACTCTAAGTCTCAATCTGGATACATATTGAAAGTGGGAGCAATTAGCTAAAGTATCTTCGTGCAGAGCATTGTAGACATAGAAATTTCCAAAATACATACGGATCTGAACTTGGCAGACCCGTTGACTAAACTTCTCTCACAAGCAAAACATGATCACACCTTAGTACTCTTTGGGTGTTAATCACATGGTGATGTGAACTAGATTACTGACTCTAGTAAACCTTTTGAGTGTTGGCAACATGGCGATGTGAACTATGCATATTAATCACATGGTGATGTGAACTATTGGTGTTAAATCACATGGCGATGTGAACTAGATTATTGACTCTAGTGCAAGTGGGAGACTGAAGGGAATATGCCCTAGAGGAATTAATAAAGTTGTTATTTATATTTCCTTATATCATGATAAATGTTTATTATTCATGCTAGAATTGTATTAACCGGAAACTTAGTACATGTGTGAATACATAGACAAACAGAATGTCACTAGTATGCCTCTACTTGACTAGCTCGTTGAATCAAAGATGGTTAAGTTTCCTAGCCATAGACATGAGTTGTCATTTGATTAACGGGAGCACATCATTAGAGAATGATGTGATTGACTTGACCCATTCCGTTAGCTTAGCACTTGATCGTTTAGTATGTTGCTATTGCTTTCTTCATGACTTATACATGTTCCTATGACTATGAGATTATGCAACTCCCGAATACTGGAGGAACACCTTGTGTGCTATCAAACGTCACAATGTAACTGGGTCATTATAAAGATGCTCTATAGGTGTCTCTGAAGGTGTTTGTTGGGTTGGCATAGATCGAGATTAGGATTTGTCACTCCGAGTATCGGAGAGGTATCTCTGGGCCATCTCGGTAATGCACATCACTATAAGCCTTGCAAGCAATGTAACTAATGAGTTAGTTGCGGGATGATGCATTACGGAACGAGTAAAGAGACTTGCCGGTAACGAGATTGAACTAGGTATTGAGATACCGACGATCGAATCTCGGGAAAGTAACATACCGATGA
This sequence comes from Triticum aestivum, assembly GCF_018294505.1. Lineage (NCBI taxonomy): Eukaryota > Viridiplantae > Streptophyta > Magnoliopsida > Poales > Poaceae > Triticum > Triticum aestivum. The sequence continues at coordinate 310,872,207 of NC_057805.1, read as the reverse complement.
CAAAGGGAACAACGTATGTTGTTATGCGGTTTGACCGATAAAGATCTTCATAGAATATGTAGGAGCCAATATGAGCATCCAGGTTCCGCAAATGGTTATTGACCGGAGACGTGTCTCGGTCATGTCTACATAGTTCTCGAACCCGTAGGGTTCGCACGCTTAACGTTCGGTGACGATCGGTAATATGAGTTTATGTGTTTTGATGTACCGAAGGTAGTTCGGAGTCTCGGATATGATCACGGACATGACGAGGAGTGTCATGGAATTGTCACGGCAGATGTCCTTAGCATGAGGACTTAGTCATGAGGCCAACGCATCTATGTAGTAGTTTGAGAGGGGTTGAACGGAATCGAGAGACGCAACACAAGGCAAGGATTTAGACAGCTTCGGGCCCCGGGAAACATCATCCGGTAATAACCCTACATGCTGTTTGTGGCTAGGTCTCATTATGCTCATGAGGGAGTCGCCGTAAACCGGCTCTTTGTGTCTAGCCCTAAGATTATTGATTCTTGCTTGTCTCTTGTCCCTCTTTGGGGAGCCCTGCCCCTCCTTATATAAGTTGAAGGGGCGGGTTACATGTGGAGTCCTACTAGGATTAGGACTAGTCTATCTCTAATACAAACCGGATACAAGTCCTGGTCTTAACTCCTTGTAAGGTAAATATTCCTCATGCCTTTCCTCTTAAACCGGCCCACCATAGTATGAATCGGCTTTCATGAACCGCCCGTTGGGCCACCGGGTCTTGTCGCTCCTCTGACCCGCCTGCCGGATTACCAATGAATCGTAAACCGCCAGGTCCAAACGGGTCGCCAGTGAATCATCAAGTCTCAGCCGGGTCTGAAGTAAACCGCCAAGTTCAGCCGGGTTATACTTCCGGCCGGTTTACGCCGCGGGGTATATCCCCGACATTAGCCCCCAGTTTAATTTTTATTTATCCATGTTAAACTGATCATGTAAAACAAACACAAGAACAAATTTGACAGATTATGCTCCGGGTTAAGAATTCTTGTAAACCGGCATCTGATCATCCTTAAGTCCTTGTCATTTCCTCCTTCTAGAAAATCCGGGTCAACAAGCCAGCTTCATACTCAATTTGCTGACATTGGTTTCTCACAGTGAAATATTGTGAAGAATAATCCACTTGAGTTGGCTTCCAAAGCGCCGGTTTAATAAATATGGGTCTTGAAATACTCATCTGATATTCAGCCGGTTTGAAGATGTAAAACTTGCCGGTTTACTATTACCAAAATTGTCGGGTTATAAAAACTGATAATTTCGGGTCATGATTGTTTCCAACGCCGGTTCATGATTGTTGCCAACGCCGGTTCATGACTATTGATGACATCGGGTTATGATTGTTGCAGACACCGGGTCATAATGATTGGTGATGCCGGGTCAATCTGGTTTGCTCAAAACTGAAAATCGGAAGATATTTCTCCCTTATATCCATATTACCTGTAGCCCCCATGTCTTGAACAGAACAAAGTGATGATTTGAAATTTGTTTCCATATAATTACTGCCACTTTGAAGAAATCCATGTTGTTCATCTCTAGTAAAAACTGAATACTCCATATATGTACCCCCAAGTACCGGGTTGTCATGCTTGCAGCAACCTGGGACTTGTAATTGCTTATAAAAACTTCAATCAGTGTAGCTCCCAAGGGCTGGGTCATTATGCAATAATAAGCAGGGACTTTGTGAATATAATCATGTAGACTTGAGCAGTGATGTGTAGCCCCCAAGGGCCGGCTCATTATGATGTGATGAGTCAGGTCTTTATTAAGATGAGCAAAAAAATTTGACTTTGCATTAGCCCCCAAGTGTCATGGTGCATGCTTGCAGTGACATGAGACTTGCATATTTGATATAATCTCAATTTAAATAATGTAGCCCCCAAGTGCCGGGTCGTAAGCCTGCAGCGACTCGGGACTATTCCTTCAATTGTAGAATAAATCATATCCATTGATAATATAATAGCCATTGCGCTAAAGCGACTTTGAAAACCTTAATCATAATACTGCTTGCTGATAACCATAATAAAATCCAGCCATGTTGGCTATTTGAAGATTTGAATAATATACCCAATGATTCATAAGCGCATGATTCCAATGGCGCAATCCAAATAGATACTGGCGACTTATAGTCCAAAGCCAGGCCGGGTTAACAAACACCGGATAATTTCTCATCATACACTGGCGACTTATCGTCTTAAAGCCAGGCCGGGTTAATAAACACCGGTGATTTATAATTATGCTTTATTCAACATGTTTCTGCATACAGCAAGTTTAAAGTGTCCTGGCGGTTTACCGCCGGACGGGTCATAATGCCCAACATATAACCTGGGTTGATAACCAATGCTGCTCTTAAGAATAATCAAATATGAAATATATCATACCTGTGACATAAATCACATCATTGGTTGGCCAACTTTATTGTAGTAAAGGTGATAACCCCAATCTTGAGTACTGATAACTCCTTCCATATTGCGCCGGTTTATGATAAAACCGTGCCGGGTTGTGATAAACACCGGATTATCCATATATAATACTGGCGACTTGTAGTCAAAACCAGACCGGGTTGATAATCTCCGGATTATGACTGATCATATACTGACAACTTGTAGTTGAAAGCGTAGCCGGGTTAATGAACACCGGTTTAACAGAAAACGTCATAAGTTTTGTCAAAAGAGAGAAAAAATTGGCAAAAAGCAAATGAAAACTTGTAGTCGAGGCTTTTCACGGGCTGCCAGGCCCTAAATTCGAGGCTTTTCATGGGCTGCCAGGCCACTGAGTTAAACCATTTCACAAAGCCTTTTAAGATGGTCCTCAATTCTTAACTAATCATCGTTTTAACTTGACAAGTTCCGGGTCTTTTTTGGAGTGACTTGTCAAAGTTCGAAGGGTCATACCAGGTTTACCTGGGCGGAGTAACTTACTTAAAAAGGCAGGCTAACCTAGGGTTTTAGGTGTATACACCAGGCTTCCAAGCCATGGCTTGATAGCCTATTACAAGTGTAGATTCTTTGTTCATTTCGACAGCAAAGAATCCCCAAGTAACATTTTGAGCTCTGCTCAGTGGGTGCCTATGTTTGAGTTTGTTGTTTTACAACACTCTCTTTGGCCCCGGAGTAATTTGGCTTTGAGCCGATCAAGAGGTGTGACTATGGTTCGGATACGACCAAGCCCCCAAGTGATGTTGTGGCATTGCGCCGATCAAGAGGTGTAGCTATGGTTCGGATACGACCAAGCCCCCAAGTGATTCTTCATATATGACTTTATAAGCCGGATCAATGAGCAAAAAGGGCGCCGCTTTATAATAGAAGCCCCCACGTGATCAATAATATGATAAGCCAATAAGGCAGGATACCCATGTTTGAACCGCGCATCATGGCAGAAGGTCCTCTTTGGCAACCTTTAACTTTTTGCAAGAGATAAATTCTTCTTGAACCTGGATTTTGAGCCGGATATTGAGAGCTTCAAAGCTTTGTGGGAGACATCTTTCCCTTGAACCGGACTTTAAACCGGAATCTTCATTTTCAGTCGGAAATTTTCTAACGACCTTTAAACTCGAACTTGCGAGCAGTTAATTCCTTTTTGAACCGGAAATTCTTAAACCGGATTTGAGAGCTTCAGAGCTTTTGTTGAAAGAACAGATTTCCCTTGAACCGGATTTTAAACCGAATCTTCATTTTGAACCGGAAATTTTCTGACGGCCTTTAAATTTTCATCAGTATGGTAGTAGCCTCCGGGACCGGGTTATCTTTCCCTCCAACGTCCTGGGGTTCTTAAATTCACTGAAAACCGGCAACATTTGCTGAGTCGTATCATTGTAGCCCCCGAGTCTCAAGGCGACTCGAGGAGTTGGCTTGAGATTCTCCATATTTGTCCGTGATATAAACCGGCATAAGTTGTATATTATTGGTGTTGATAGCACGATGTGAATCCACAGAAGGTTGAGGTGACTGCGGTGGGTTATAAATGATCCCGTATGGGCCGTGTCAGCAACTCGGCCAATGGTTCCTTCCAACTGGCGATTTGAAGTTAACCAAACTGTAGTGGCGGCGACTTGAGCGCCTGCCCATTGGGCCACCCAGCGCAGACATCGGTTGATAGTATATGATAATTTGCCTCCATTTTGTTTGAAAGAAAACCGGGCTACCCAAGCTGTGACTTGCTCATACTCAATAAACAGCTCATGCAGACAGGTGCGGCCCGGTATGTTGATGTAGACCAGGCCACCAGAGACGGACAGCAAATACGACCGCAGCATCACAGGCAGCTCGGACAGATGAGTCGGCCGCATGTCACGGCATTGCAAGCCGGTGCGGATGGGGAAAATCTGCACCGGTGTTGTAAACCGGCACGGACGGGCGAGTTAATGTAGACCGGGTCCGCAGCAGCGGCGGTTTGCATACACATTTGTTGAACAATGCAGTATGGTTGGATGCTGGCGCTTAATAATATTGGCGTGAGCTTCATATCCGTGACATAACAATCATCCTTTCAGTGAATAATTGTCCTGCATAGAAAACATCATAAGCCAGAGTAATTGCTCTTTTAAAGAAAGCAATATGTAAAAAAAATATACTGGATGAATTTCACCTGATATGTCAGGCCAGTAATTATCCACCGCGGAGTTGATGATCACCATGGTGAAGCTGAAATCAATCACAGCTGAGCCGGCCGCGGGAGCAGACAAATAAGTTGGTCGCATCGTTGTAAACCGGCACGGACAGGGAGAGTCGGTCGCGGCGTTGTAAGCCGGTGCGGACGAGAGAGTCGGCCGCGGCGTTGTAAGCTGGTGCGGACGAGAGAGTCGGCCATGGGCGTGGACAATAAGTCAATCGTGTGTGTTGATGTAGCGGGGGTGGCAGCCTTGCGCAGACCGAGCGCTAGTGCAAAAATGATATTTTCTCACGCCCCTTTTACAACACCTTTGTAATGAATGATGGTCCTACGAAAAAATATCACGAACCAGAGTAATCGTTCTTTGACGAAAACAATATGTGCTAATAAAACAGATTGAGATGGGTATCACCTGGAATTTTTTGTCGGGTGATTACGGATGCTGGTGTGGATAATGCTGGACGTGCTTGAATCAAAAATAGCCGGACAGATGCACATCTAATGTAGCACTAGCACCCACGTGGTTCTTCCTTTGTCTTTTGCCCTCTTTTTTAAACCATGCAAGTAGCAGCAACAGTACTTTCAACTAGCACTCGTGAGTGTTGTGACCTTTGCTGGTTCTTCTGTTAGCTGCGGTGCTCCACTGCAAGAAAATCAAATTCCATCCACGGCCGCACCGCCGGTGTTTCCCTAAAGAAACTCAGTTTGTCTCTATTGTTAAGAGCAAGCAAATCAATGGAGGAGAACAGCGAAACGAAGCCGTGAGGGCGAGCCGGCGAAGAAAAAACGAGGCAATTGCGGTTTAAAGCGGCTCGCAGCACTACAGGTAGGCCGGGTCGAATATGGCCGCTGGAGGCAGCGGCTCGAAGGCCGAACAACGACTTGCGGCGCCGGAACCGACAGCGGAGGCCAGCCACGAAACCGCAGCGATGAAATCTGCTCGAGGTGGGCAGTAGCGACACGAAGCGGGTCCCTGGCCATAGTGGCAGCTCAAGGTGACTCGCCGGCGGCGCAGGCAGAGGTCGGTGAGGCAGGGCCGACTTGTAGCAGGGGTGGCCCAGCGTGGCGGCTCGCACAGAGGTGAGGACATGGCGCTCGAGGTCAGTGGCGAAGGCAACGACTATTGCTTGGCGGGTCCAACGCGGGCGTCTTGAGTGGTGTTGTGGCAGAGGCGAAGGCAGTCAGGCCCGCGGGGGCGGCTCCAGGTGATTCAGAGCAGCAGCTTGGCACCCATGGCGGTGCCATCGGCGGCTTTGCAGGTGAGCGGGCCATGGCAGAGGCGGCTCACGCCGCAACGGCGGGTTGAGGTGCGGCAGTGCAAGACGGCAGAGGCGGCGGTTGACGGAGGTCCAGAGGCGACAGCGCATCAGCAGCAGCTGAAGTGGCCTGCGGCTTTCCGAAGCTTGCTCCGGTGGCTCGGAGACAGTGCGAGTCCGTGCCCACGACCAACTCTCCCACCGGGTCATGGCTAGTTTGACCATCCCTTTTTTTCAACAGTGTATGTACTCTCGTCTTTGCACGCAGGATGCTGCCAGTCGTGGCCTTTTTCCTTCGCTGTTGATTTCTTTTTGTGATGGCGTGGAGAGCAACAACACAAACGTGGTACTTTGGCCTTGGTCAATGTATTGATGGTAGGAAAGTATACAGGACGGTAGAGCAGCAATCTCGGCGACTTATGCACGTACAGAATTCCTATCGGTCTCGGCCTCTTCCACGCAGTGCATCCAACATCGATCTGGCTTCGGATCATAGTATATTGAAGGAAGTAATAACAACAACTACCAGTAGACGATCCGAGTAGTATGCCCAATCAGATTTCAACGTAAGTTGAAGGTTTCAGCCACTTGGTGATTTGACGGCTTGACGGATTCCTAGATGTCGTGCACAACAGCCACCGAGAAAGCTGATCGCGTCCACCCCATTGCACAGTGACGCAAGGATTAAACTCTTGTTTGCCGTTTTGACTCAGCAGATCGCCCGGTGACAGCGACGGACAAATCGTAACCCTAATTTTTTCTTGAACCTTAAATCCCGTATATGTCGTTCCGGCTGATTGCCATGGAGACGATGTAGATCTTTCCAAAACTCGTTCTTCTTCATTTAGAAAATTGCGAACTCCTCGATCCCTTGGAGAGATCCCTTGAAGAACTTAACACCACCGTGCGCAGGCCCCACGGTGGGCGCCAACTGTCGTGGAATTGTCACGATAGATGTCCTTAGCGTGAGGACTTAGTCGTGAGGCCAACGCATCTATGTAGTAGCTTCAGAGGGGTTGAGCGGAATCGAGAGACGCAACACAAGACAAGGATTTAGACAGCTTCGGGCCCCAGGAAACATCATCCGGTAATAACCCTACATGCTTTTTGTGGCTAGGTCTCATTATGCTCATGAGGGAGTCGCCGTAAACCGGCTCTTTGTGTCTAGCCCTAAGATTATTGATTCTTGCTTGTCTCTTGTCCCTCTTTGGGGAGCCCTGCCCCTCCTTATATAAGTTGAAGGGGCGGGTTACATGTGGAGTCCTACTAGGATTAGGACTAGTCTATCTCTAATACAAACCGGATACAAGTCCTGGTCTTAACTCCTTGTAAGGTAAATATTCCTCATGCCTTTCCTCTTAAACCGGCCCACCATAGTATGAACCGGCCTTCATGAAGCGCCCGTTGGGCCACCGGGTCTTGTCGCTCCTCTGACCCGCCTGCCGGATTACCAATGAATCGTAAACCGCCAGGTCCAAACGGGTCGCCAGTGAATCGTCAAGTCTCAGCCGGGTCTAAAGTAAACCGCCAAGTCCGGCCGGGTTATACTTCTGGCCGGTTTACGCCGAGGGGTATATCCCCGACAAGGAGTCTCGAAATGGTCGAGACATAAAGATCGATATATTGGATGACTATGTTTGGACTTCGGAAGGGTTCCGAGTGAGTTTGGACGAATACCGGAGTACCGGGGGGGGGTTACCGGAACCCCCGGGGAGTGTAATGGGCCTCATGGGCCTTGGTGGAGAGAGGAAGGGGCGGCCAGGGCAGGCCACGCGCCCCCTCCCCCTCTAGTTCGAATTGGACAAGGAAGGGGGGCGGCGCCCCCCTTTTTCCTTCCCCCTCTCTCCTCCTTCCTTCCCTCCTACGCCTACTCATCGAAGGGGTGGAATCCTACTCCCGGTGGGAGTAGGACTCCCCTTGGGGCGCGCCTAGGAGGCCGGCCTCCTCCCCCTCCTGCACTCCTTTATATACGGGGGAGGGGGCACCCCATAGACACACAAGTTGATCATTGATCTCTTAGCCGTGTGCGGTGCCCCCTCCACCATAATCCACCTCGGTCATATCGTAGTAGTTCTTAGGCGAAGCCCTGCGTCGGTAGCTTCATCATCACCGTCATCACGCCGTCGTGCTGATGAAACTCTCCCTCGAAGCTCTACTGGATCGTGAGTTCGTGGGACGTCACCGAGCTAAATGTGTGCAGATCACGGAGGCGCCATACGTTCGGTACTAGGATCGGTCGATCATGAAGACGTACGACTACATCAACCGCGTTGTCGTAACGCTTCTGCTTGCGATCTACGAGGGTACGTGGACGACACTCTCCCCTCTCGTTGCTATGCATCACCATGATCTTGCGTGTGCGTAGGAATTTCTCTGAAATTACTACGTTCCCCAACACATTGGCCATAGTCTTTGAAGATGTGCCTAGCAAAGCTCTGGAGCATGTATGAGGAAGAGAACAGAGATAGGCTTAGAGAAAGTGTTGTCAATGCTGAAGAATATTTCAAGATGCGGGGAAAAAAGAGGAAGATGAAGAATGAGCTCAGACTTTTTAAATTAGACTTTGCTAAGATGGTGTTGGCGAAGGAGGAGGCACTTTCCCAGTTGGTCAGTGCAAAACAGGTTCTTACTGAACTGAAAGTAGAGGTGGACAAGACGAACCTGGATGTTCATGCATCAGTCGATTAGGGAAATGAATATATTATTCTAATATTGTACTTATGAAGGTGAACTAGCTATATGATGTATTGTGCTATTTTCATGTGCCTATCGTACTGTTATGTTAAAATATATTTATGTGCCTGCTATGAAATTGGCAAACAGCTGTTCCATCTGAAATGTGAATTTGCGTAATACTGGAATTACTAATTGTAAAACAAATAAACCTGCTAAATGGGTAATGGAACCTTTACAAACGGTTCTATCAGTAAAAGCGTGTGAGATGGATAGCCCAACGCCATACAGTTATGTTCGTCAAATCGTGTGTGATACATGTGAATAAGGCAAACAGTTAATAGAGGCAGAGCGTGTGTGGTCGTTACGCCAATCACACATGAGGTTATACAGAAAACTGTGTGGGATATACATACGAATGGAAACGTTTGTATGGGATTCACTATGTGGGATGTGCATATGAATGGAAACGTTCTTCTTGGATTGACTGTGTGAGATGTACATATGAACGGAAACGTATTCCTTGGATCGACTGTGTGGGATGTACATACGAAGGGAAACGTTTCTCTGGGATTTACTGTGTGGGATGTACTTCCTAACGGAAACGATTGGGCTTTTATAATTGTATGCGATGGCTAGCCTGATCGCACACGAGCTCATTTTGTGCAGCGTGTGTGACCGGAGGGCCTATCTGAGGGAGTCCTGGACTAGGGGTTCCTCGGGATGCCGGTCTATCACTCATGGACCGGACAGTTGGGCCGCACTATGGCCGCTTGTGCACCGAACTACAGAGCGGCATTGTATCCGAACGGGAGACATTTTGCGCCTTGGTGTGTACTCCAAGTCAAGATAGAACATTCGACATGCTTGTTCCCCTTTTGTAATGGACTATGTGTAACCCTAATACCCCTGATGTCTATATAAACAAGGGGACTTAGTCTATAGAGGCTAGAGAACAATCACCATCCTACTAGTTTAGGGTTTAGTTCATCTGATCTCGTGGTAGATCGACTCTGTAATCCCCATATACACAAGCAATATAATCAAGCAGGACGTAGGGCATTACCTCTTAGAGAGGGCCCGAACCTGGGTAAATATCGTGTCCCATGTCCCTTTTTCCCCATCAATCCAAGATCCACAGTTCGGGACCCCCTTCCTGAGATCTGCTACTTTTGACACCGACATTGGTGCTTTCATTGAGAGTTCCGTTGTTGGATCGCTGAAGGATCAATGGCTCGCCCGATCATCGTAGACGGCATCAACACCAGGGACATCTTCATCCCCGGCCAGCTTTTCGCATTTGGCAGTTGCACAGCAATTCGACCGATCATCTTGACCTCGTCGACAACTTCGCCCCTGAGCACTGTATCAGGTTCGGCAACTTGGAATACGTTGCCGATACTCGGGGCGATCTGATCTTCACTGGCTTCTCAGCCTTGCCTTAGACGCCTAAAAACCCAGGAACCTTGGCTTCCAGATCCCCCTTGGTCCGATCACTGGATCAGCCACTGATGCACACCAGGCCATGAGCCCGGATGCGATCGCTACCTCTGAAGGCCCAGAGTTAACCTCGGCCGGGCTCACTCCCCCCACTAGGGATCAGGCCTCGAGCCTTGATGTGAGTTTGGCCTCCCTGGACCAGGAGCCGGTCCCTGCCGAACTCTCCCTCATCACCGCGGGTCAATCTTCAGATCCCCTCGCTAGCTCGGCATCCGAAGATTAGGAGTCGACCCCGGCCGAATCCACCCCTCACATCATCATCGCACTGGAGATCAACTCCTAAAGGATCTTAAACACCGATCTGACCAGTCTCACCTTGATAAACGAGGCTCTTGATCGGATCCAAACGATGACCATCACAGATGACCTACCCTCGGCCCATGTTCAACAGGGCCTTGAGGCAGGCCATTGGGAATTATGTCCCACCCACCACACACTTAGTAGCTACGGTCGGAAATTTAATCGACATGTTGGACTACGCCTCCGATGAAGCCGAAGACATGGACGACAATATCGAATCAATAGCCCACACCGATGCCACCCCCCCGTCACGGGTTAGTGGACGGCAACTTCCACCTATGATGTTTACATGGTGGACACCGTCAAGGACAACGGCGATGGCGCCACTAACGGTGATGGCACCCCCAGGATGTTCCAGGGGACGAAGGAGCAGCAAAACCAACACGGGCACCGGGGAGGGTGACACCCTGGACAATATCGAAGACCTCGATGACCCCACCCCCGACCAGCAGCCCGACAGCTCAGAAGAACGCGAGGATGAGTTCAATCCCGAGGACCTCAACGACTCCAAGGACAGTAACTACCTCCCTCTCTACGAAGAGGAGGTCGGCCTTAGAGCCGAGGACTTTATAGTCCCCGAGGATCCACTCGACCAAGAACAGTTCAAACAGTAACTTATTGCCACCGCGCGAAGCCTAAAGAAGAAGCAACACCAACTCAAGGCCGAACAGGACACCCTCAATAACAGATGGACAAAAGTCTTGGCAGCCGAACAAGGGTACGACTATGATCAACAAAACAAAAGCTACCCAAAGAGGAAGCTGTTCCCGCAATTCGACAATGAGGCCATGGAGACCGTACCACCCGAACAAACTCAAGGCGACCAGCCAGACCGCCCCCTCGATGCTGGGACAGGCCGGCTGGAGATGCCAAATACCCACCCATCCCGCCTCACCTTCAAGGCATGGGAAAAGCGCAGCCAAAATATGAATGCGATTCGCGACACGACCTGGCTGCTAGAGCAGGTCAGTCAAGGTCCATCTATGGATCAAGAGGTTACCCTCCCAATAGAAGAGACGGATACCAAGCATGGCTCGACCGAAATGATGAAGTTCGGGATCAACACCAGGCCAGCATGGAATCCAAGGTTCGACGCGATGTGGCCCGAATAAGGGGCGCCGCTCACGCAATGTGCTTCACCAATGAGGTGATGCAGCACCAATTCCCAGAAGGGTTTAAACCCGTAAACATCGATCCATATGATGGAACTATAGACCCGGCCATGTGGATTGAAGATTTCCTTCTCCACATTCATATGGCACGAGGAGATCACCTCCACGCCATTAAATATGTGCCATTAAAGCTCAAATGACCTGCCCGGCATTGGTTGAACAGCCTCCCCGAAAACTCCATAGGGAGCTGGGAAGAGCTCGAGGATGCTTTTCAAGCAAACTTTCAAGGCACCTATGTCTGGCCTCCGGATGCCGACGACCTGAGCCATGTGGTCCAACCGTCCAGTGCGTCAGCCCGGCAATTTTGGAATCGGTTTTTGATCAAAAAGAACCAGATAGTCGATTTCCCGGATGCCGAAGCCATAGACGCGTTTAGACACAGTATCCGGGATGAATGCCTCGCATGACAGCTCGGCCAAGATAAGCCGAAGACAATGGCGACTCTTATCTTGCTCATGACCCGCTTCTGTGGGGGCGAAGATAGCTGGTTGGCTTGTAGAAGCACCAATCTAGAAGACCCCGGCACTTCGGAAGTCAAGGATGGCAACGGGAAGCCATATCGCAATAAAAATAAGCGTCGACACAACGGCGCCGAGGCTGATGACACGGCGGTTAATGCCGGATTCCGCAATACCCAGTCAAGGCCACGGAAAAGGCCCTCTAAAGGAAACCAGGACAGACCCACCAAGCTAGATGTCATGCTGGTTAGGCCTTGACAGATCCATGGCACCTGGGACAAGCCTGCTAACCACACCAACCGTAATTGTTGGGTAATTAAGCAGACCAACAAACTCATAGCCGAGGACACGGGCAAAAGCCCCCGTAGTGAGGACGATGAGGAACCTCGCAGGCCGACCAATGGAGACCAGAAACAATTCCCTCCCGAGGTTAAAACAGTGAATATGATCTATGCCACTCAAATACCCAAGAAGGAGAGGAAGCGCGCACTTCGGGACGTCTACGCCATAGAGCCTATAGCCCGGAAATTTAATCCATGGTCAGCATGTCCGATCACCTTCGATCGCAAGGACCACCCGACCAGTATTCATCATGGAGGATCGGCGTCCTTGGTCCTAGATCCCATTATCGATGCATACCACCTTATCAGAGTCCTCATGGACGGAGGCAGCAGCCTCAACCTGATCTATGAAGATACAGTAAGGAAAATGGGCATTGACCCGTCAAGGATAAAACCCAGTAACACCACCTTCAAGGGTGTTTCCCCGGCATTGAAGCCCACTGTTCGGGCACCCTCACCTTAGAAGTAGTGTTCGGCTCTCCGGACAACTTCTGGAGCGAAGACTTGATCTTCGACATTGCCCCCTTTCACAGCGGCTATCACGCCCTCCTAGGCCGAATAGCGTTCGCACGGTTCATGGTCGTCCCCCATTATGCCTACCTCAAACTAAAAATGCCCAGACCAAGATGCATCATCATAGTTAATGGCAACACGGAACGCTCTCTCCGGACCGAGGAACACACTGCAGCCTTTGCTGCCAAATACCAAACTGGTGCCAAAGGGCCGAAGTGTCGGCTCGCCGTTAAGGCGCAAGAGACAAGAAAGTGGGCTTCTGCCCTATATCCAGCCAAGGGGCCTCCATGCACTCAACAAACATAGGGATATGCCCCCACCGCATGCCCACCCCAGCAGCACGTTACGTGCCTCGACAACACAACTTCGCGCTCAAACTACCATGGGCAACTGTGGGGCTTAACCGTACCATTGCATAATGCGTCTTTGGACGACGAACAGGTACCATCTAGGACCTATCTGGCATAAAGCCCCAACAGCGCAGCGACCTCCCAATGCTCCTTGTCAAGGACCCGTCGTCGGACAACCACACCCTCCACGGAGTTTTTCCTTCCAACAGAAGCAAAGGCGCAAACGTGCGGTAGGGCACAGTTAGGGTGTTAACCCACACATCAAGGCCCTACGTACACCATTCATGTGTAAAATTCTTTTTTTCCTTCATGCAACGTATCCCTATCTGAAGCTATGTTCAGTCATTCGAATTGTACGGCTAAACTTCATGAGCTTATGGGAAATAAAGCAAACCTTTTGAGGTCCCTCTACAGTTATCCATACTGCACTCCTTTTCTTCCTGCTCTTCGATCTTGTCTTAAACCTATGGCACATATTCATTCTTAAATGAAAATCGGCTAATAGACTGGGGGCTCAATCGTCACGCTCGCCCCGCGCATTAAGTCCAGCACCCCATTTTCCAATGTGTTCGGCGTCTCGGATATTGCATTATATGCATCAGTATTGAATTACGTCTTGGGTCAATAGTTGGGTTGCCCTGCTCATGTGCTTACCTTCTTATGTTCTGCATGTTCAGGTAAGAAGGTAAAGGGAGAACCACCGCGATTGTGCTTCCGGCTAGTTCGGTCAAGTACCGCGATTGTGTCGTTATGTACCGCGATGTTCAGCTAAAACTGACTGTCATAATTGGCGGGAACTTGTCGGCGATCCGATGATAGGTGTTAAACCCAAAATTGTTGGCGATTATACCGTGTAACACGAAGGGTTTGTCTTTGACCAAATCAAGTGATATATAATTCGCTGAATATCACAGCACACTGGGGGCTGGTCACCAGCCCGCGCAGTCAAGCTCCTATGGCTAAGTGAAGGTGATAAACCCGCATAGTCCGATTGCCTTGTTTCCCTCCTACACTACTGACTTCGGGCACCGAGACCTTGGCTAAGGGTTACAGTGCGGAGGATGAAACACCCCTCGTAGCATCTACACGGGGGCTGAAGCCGACGACTGGTAACTTTTAGAATAAAGCGGCCGAGCAGAAGTCAAAATAAAGCATCAAACACATATAAGTATGATAAACCATACATGAACAACTACATTAAAAAGTATAAATGATCAACCATAGTTTAATACATAACGGCACAACTACTCAAGGAGTACATCCTTTGAACACAATGCCTCTACTTCCCGAGCACCGTCCATCATGGCGGAGAAGTATTGCTCTGGGCGCCTATGCTCCTTTCTAGCTGGGGGAGGTCCGGTGGCTATCTCGACGGGCTTAATCTTCGGCCAATGCACCATGGTCTTCGAGAACGCCATCCGAGCCCCCTCTATGCACATTGAGCACTTAACGGCATCAACGCGGGTGGTAGCATCACACAGCTTCTCCACCAGGCCAAAATAGCGGCTCGGTATGGGCTCGCAGGGCCATAGCCGGACACAGAGGTCCTTCATGGCTGGCTCCGCCAGCTAGTGGAGCTCCATCAATTGTTTCATTTTATTAACAAGGAGGGAAGGGTGCTCGGGCGCTTCGAACTGTGCCTAGAACAGCCCCGGCTTGGTGTCACCCTCCCGAGCCGCATAGTACCATGACGCATCTGCCGCACTCTTCGGGAGCTCCGCAAAGGCACCCGCGGAACGCCAGACCTGTGTTAGCAATATGAATCTGTGGCCGCCAAAGACACTTTGCAGTAATTACTGTTTACCATTCGCAATCTGCTTTACTTGTAGGAGCTCTTCCCGAGTGCCTTGCGTCTCCGTCCGAGCCTCCTGGACCTCCGTCTTCATCTTCTCCAGGTCGATGGCATGATCCCTTGTTCTTCTGATCAAGGTCCTCACATCTAGTGATGGCATCCTTGAACTCTTGTTGCACTTCAGCCACCCTGGCCTCATGTTTATCACGGTCGGTTTTCACCAACGTAAGCTCAAAGGCCGCTTGTTCGGCCGCCGCCTTCTATTCGACTGCTTCCACCTTGGCCTTCCGCAGCTCGGCCTCAAGGCCCTCGATCTCTGCGGCGATAGCTACAATCATTTCTTGCTCAGGTATAATCCCGAATACCCTACTTAACACGAAACATGCACATGACTGTGTTTCGAATAGACTAACCTTGTGCTTCGTCAAACCACTTGTTCACGAGATCGAGCTCCTCATCGGAACTCTTGAGTTTCCGATTTATCTCGACCAGCTTCTCGGCATTGGCAGTAGCCGCCAACGCCGAAGCCTACCAAATAAAACAAACATGACATTTAGGCCACTGTTCTAACGATTTTTGATCCTCTGCCAGGTTTTTTCAAAACCTGCTAGATTCTCGGGGGCTGCTACATACAAGGATTGCTCAAATTTTGTTTGCAAAGAACATTCTTTACAAAGAAAGCATTACTTTGTTTACCTCAAAGCCTCTTAGGAGGCCACCAAAAGCTTCTTTCAGTCCGCTGTTAACGGACCGAACACTTTGCAAAACTGCACCCATCAGGGCGCGGTGTTCCGCGACTATAGAGGAGCTGGTCACGGCCTCCTCCATCATGTCCGGCCATTCTACCACGACCAGGTCCCTAATGTTCGGCACCAGCGGTGGGGCCCCGGCTCCCCCTTCGGTGGGTGGTGGCTTCGACACTTTGGAAGGCCGTGAGGGCCCCAAAACTATCTTTTGAGAGGGCTCGGCTTGCCTGAGCTCATTCTCCTAGTCTTCGGCGGTCAAAGTGTTAGCCTCGGCCATGTCGATGTCGCCATCGCCCCCCGTGCTCGGCACGGGTGGGGTCCTTTGGGACAGCACCTCCCCGGTCTCCCCGATGACCGGAGGAGGCGCAGAGTGCGATGGGCCTCCACTTTCTGCCAGATTGGTTGGCAGAGAAGTGCCCTCCGAGATTTGGTCGGTGTGGAGGTCGCTCGGCAGGCTGCAACACGAGTGCGTACATGCTTTAAGTAATGGGCTAGTAAAACCGGCACCCGGACATTCTTCGGATTCTCACCTTTTATCACGGGGCTTGACCCTCGGAACCCTCTCCGAGACCTTCTCAGAGGCTGCAGACTTCTCACCGAAGTCCGAACTATCCTCAAGCAGGACCAATTTTCCCCTTCTCCTCTTCTTCGGAGCCGGGGAAGGGTGCTCTTCGTCAGCTTCGGCCTACACCGCTCTCTTCCTAGTACGGGAGGAGTCGCTCTCCTCCTCCTCTTCTTCTTCCTACTCCCCCTTATGTGTAGAGGGGGCGTGGGTGTCCCCGGACTTGGTGTCTAAAGGGACTCGTGAGCGGAGGCCCTCCCTGGCCTCCCATGTGGGGTTCTTCTTCTTCTCCTCCTTTTTCTTTGGCGGTAAGGTGCCACGCCCAGCATCTCCTCTAGTTGAGCCGACCTGGGGTGTTCGGGTAGTGGGGCCGGACTATTCATCTGCACGGCCCTCTTAAGTCAGTCCTGTGGAAGCGGAATTGAGGACCATAGTGGGAATACAAATATCCGGACATAAAGTGAATAATACTACATTACCTCCTTAGGGGGATTCTTGGCATCAAGGCCGATGTCCTCCTCCTCGGTCGGCCACGTATTCTGTGGCTTGAACAACACCTTCCCAGCTTCTCGTGCATGGTGCTATAGAAGTGTTGCATGGTGCAGGGTTCTTCGGGCTTCCAGGACCACATTGGGGCAGCCCGAAGTTGGCAAGGTAGGAGATGGCGGTGGAGCATCATCTGGACCACGCTGGTCAGCTTGGCCCCCGCCTTTATGATATTGGAGACGCGTTTTTGCAGCACCTCCACCTTGGTAGTAGAGCCCTAGTCAAGGCCTTTCTTGGTCCACGAGGTTAACCTCGCAGGGGATCCGGATCTGAATTCCGGAGCGGCCGCCCAGGCCGCGTCACGGGGCTCTGTGATGTAGAACCATTCTTTCTGCCAGATCTTGACCGTGTCTATGAACACGCCCTCCGGCCACCCGAGTCGGGTGAGCCTACTCACCATAGCGCCCCTACAATCCGCGTGCTAGCCGTCGACGATCTTCGGCTTGACATTGAAGACCTTCAGCCATAGGCCAAAGTATGGCTGGACCTAAAGAAAAGCTCCACAGATGGCAATGAAGGCTGAGATGTGGAGGAAGGAATTTGCAGCCAGGTCATGGAAGTCGAGCTCATAGTAGAACATCAACCCTCGAACGAACGCGTGGAGTGGGAAGCCCAGTCCCCAGATAAAGTGGGGAATGAACACCACCCGCTCACCGGCGCGGGGCATCGACAAGACCTAGCGCTCCTCAGGGGCCTGATGAATGATGTTGGGGGAGAGGTAGCCCGCTTGCTTCAGGTCCTCAATGTCGTTGTTGGAGACGCTTGAGGCCTCCCACTTACCCTTCGCTCTGGATCCAGCCATGGCCAAGTGCGGTGAAGTGGGGTCTTTTGAGGGAAGTTGAGCTGGGGCGCTAGTGCTTTGTGGAAGACTGTGGCAAAAGGAAGAGGAAGGCGTGAGGGGGTAACTGTGGCTGGTCTCTTTTTATAAGCGGTCGTGAAACCAAGAGTCCTTTAAACGTGTCGCTGGCCTCGCCACCTCCCAATATACTCGTGATGTTATGCGCGAGTGGGATACTGGGAATCATTGATCAAATCCCTTAAAAAGTGGGAAACGATCTCCACAATGATGGGATGGGCCATTAGAGGGGCTGCCTCGAGCCGTGCATCGAGTTCTCATGTTTATGACCGGCCGCGACCCTTCGCCGAAAACTGTCAGTTGGAGGTACTGCGTATATTTGAATGGTTGGCCTTCAAGGTTAAGTAAAATCGATAGTTCGGATGCTGGATGCGGCGTGATTATGCATGTGTGCTGGATACCCTTTAAAGGCTCGCTGGAAAGGATTATTTCGAATACACAGGAGGAACTCTCGTACAAACCAGAGACTACAGATGTGAGAGTTACGAGAAGCCGACGTTGAAGGCTAGTTCGGGGGCTACTGAGGGATTCCTAGACTAGGGGGTCCTCGTGATGCCGGCCTACCTCTCATGGCCCGGACAGTTGGGCTGCACTATGGCTGCTGGTGGACTGAACCGCGGAGCGGCATTGTATCCGGATGGGAGACCTTTTGTGCCTTGGTGTGTACTCCAAGTCAAGATAGAAGATTCATCATGCTTGTTCCCTTGTTGTAACCGACTATGTGTAACCCTAATACCCCTGGTGTCTATATAAACAAGGAGACTTAGTCCGCAGAGGCTAGAGAATAATCACCATCCTACTAGTTTGGGGTTTAGCTCATCTGATCTCGTGGTAGATCAACTCTATAATCCCCATATACACAAGCAATATAATCAAGCAGGACGTAGGGTATTACCTCTTAGAGAGGGCCCGAACCTGGGTAATATCGTGTCCCACGTCCCTTGTTCCCCATCGATCCAAGATCCATAGTTTGGGACCCCCTACCCGAGATCCGCCGGTTTTGACACCGACACTATCCCCGATGGTTTCTGGGTCGTGTGGGAAGGACCCCCCCCCTATCGCCCTCACTAGCAAGGCGACTGTTTAAAATGTCGTCGCGGAAAGGGGTTAAAACCGTTTGTATAGAAGCTCGATGTACCAGTGAGTCAGGTGAACTGAACAAAATAGCCCCTAAATACTACTCCCTCTGTCCCAAAATAAGTGACTCAACTTTGTACTAACTTTAGTACAAAGTTAGTAAAAACTTGAGTCGCTTATTTTGGGACGGAGGGAGTACTATGGATGGGCTTTGTACTACTTCCAGTAGCATCTCCTCTGTCTAGCACACTCAGTAAGACGTAGAGGAGGAGGAGCCTATCAAGGAGCTGGAGGAGTGGAATCCGGCGCCAGCCGCTGTTGCACATTTAGCAACGCCCAGCTCGAACATCCTGTGTCGCTCCCTCTCGAAGCGGCGGGACTCCTCGTAGATCTCCGCATTCTGCGCCACTGCAACGACTTCTGTTGCGGACACAGCGGTGGTAAGACTGTTTGCATTCTCAACTAGGTGCTCCTCCTCCTCCTGCAAAACTCGATAGTGCGCAAGGTCGCTGATGC
This sequence comes from Triticum aestivum, assembly GCF_018294505.1. Lineage (NCBI taxonomy): Eukaryota > Viridiplantae > Streptophyta > Magnoliopsida > Poales > Poaceae > Triticum > Triticum aestivum. The sequence continues at coordinate 310,852,923 of NC_057805.1, read as the reverse complement.
AAATGCAGGCCTCTACCTCCCACCTTCAGGCCGTGATGGCGGAGCGGTTGATGACCCCAACAGCCGATGGTGGCATGGCAGCCATGACGGTCACCTCCTACCTTCGAGCCGTTGTGGCGGAGCGGGTGATGGCCCTGACGGCCAAGAGTGGGGTGGCGGCCAGGACGGCCAGCTCCCGCTTTCGGGCCACGGTGGCAGAGCGGGCCATGGCCCTTGCGGCCGATGGTGGGTGGTGGTAACGGTGGCCGGCAACAACTACCGTGGGGCAGTGGTAGCAAAGCATGTGGTGGGTGTTGTGCACTGATGTCTGCTAGAACTACGTCGGTATTTCCCCAAAGAGGAAGGGATGATGCAGCACAGCGACGGTAGGTACTTCCCTCACTGATGAGACCAAGGTTATCGAACCAGTAGGAGAACCAAGCAACAGTACATCAACAACACCTGCACACAAATAACAATACTCGCAACCCAACGTATTAAAGGGGTTGCCAATCCCTTTCGGGTGACGGTGCCAGAAGTTGGCAAACGGATGTGAGAGGGTTGTAAATATTGATAGATCAAACGCCAAATAAAATAAATTGCAGCAAGGTATTTTTGTATTTTTGGTTTAATAGATCTGAAAATAAAAGGCAAATAAAACAGCAGAGGCAAATAATATGAGAAAGAGACCCAGGGCCATAGGTTTCACTAGTGGCTTCTCTCGAGAAAAATAGCAAACGGTGGGTGAACAAATTACTGTTGGGCAATTGATAGAACTTCAAATAATCACGACGATATCCAGGCCATGATCATTATATAGGCATCACGTCCAAGATTAGTAGACCAACTCCTGCCTGCATCTACTACTATTACTCCACACATCGACCGCTATCCAGCATGCATCTAGTGTATTAAGTTCATGGAAAAATGGAGTAATGCAATAAGAACGATGACATGATGTAGACAAGATCTATTTCTGTAGAAATAGACCCCATCGCTTTATCCTTAGTAGCAACGATACATACGTGTCGGTTCCCCTTCTCTCACTAGGATCAAGCACCGTAAGATCGAACCCACTACAATGCACCTCTTCCCATTGCAAGATAAATAGATCAAGTTGGCCAAGCAAAACCAAAATATCGGAGAAGAAATACGAGGCTATAAGCAATCATGCATATAAGAGATCAAAGAAACTCAAATAACTTCCATGGATAAAAAGATAGATCTGATCATAAACACAAAGTTCATCGGATCCCAACAAACACACTACAAAAAGAGTTACATCATACGGATCTCCAAGAGACCATTGTATTGAGAATCAAACGAGAGAGAGGAAGCCATCTAGCTGCTACTACGGACCCCAAAGGTCTACAGAGAACTACTCACGCATCATCGGAGAGGCACCAATGGAAGTGGTGAACCCCTCCGTGATGGTGTCTAGATTGGATCTGGTGGTTCTAGAATCTGCGGCTGCTGGAATTGATTTTCGTTGACTCCCTAGGGTTTATGGAATATTGGGGTATTTATAGAGCAAAGGGTCGGTTCAGGGGGCACCCGAGGTGGGCACAACCCACAAGGGCGCGCCTGGGCCTCCTGGCGCGCCCTGGTGGGTTGTGCTGCCCTCGGAGCACCCCCCAGGCGCTTTTCCGGCCCATTGGATGTCTTCTGGTCCAAAAAAATCCACAAAAAGTTTCGATGTGTTTGGACTCCGTTTGGTATTGATTTCCTGCGATGTAAAAAAATGCTGAAAACAGCAACTGGCACTTGCACTATGTCAATAGGTTAGTACCAAAAAATGATATAAAATAACTATAAAATGATTATAAAACATCCAATAATGATAATATAATAGCATGGAACAATCAAAAATTATAGATACGTTGAAGACGTATCAACATCCCCAAGCTTAATCCTGCTCGTCCTCGAGTAGGTAAATGATAAAAATAGAATTTTTGATGTGGAATTCTACCTAACATGTATTCTCATATTCTTTTCTTTATAGCATAGACATTTGGACTTTTATATGATTCAAAGCAATAGTCTAGTTTTGACATGAGGACTTAAATACTCAAGCATACCAACAAGCAACCATGTCTTTCAAAATATCAACGCTAAAATAAGCTATCCCTAGCCCATCATGCTCAATAATTGATCCATTCATGAAACACACTCGAATATTAGCTACACCCAATGCTCAAGTACGATCATAGTGCCCCCTAGTTGGTGCTTTATAAGAGAAGATGGAGACTCAAAATAAAAATTGCATAAAGTACAAGAAAGGCCCTTCGCAGAGGGAAGTAGGGATTTGTAGAGGTGCCAGAGCTCAAAGCGAAAATTGAGAGATAAAACATTTTGAGAGGCATACTTTTCCCACCAACAAAAACGCCTTAGAGCTCCCGACACTTTCCATGCTAGATATATCATAGGCGGTTCCCAAACAGAAAATAAAGTTATTCCTTTTTCAACCATACTTTCACTTTCCATGGCTAGCCGTATCCATGGTTGCCTTCCATACCAACACTTTCCAAGGAATTTATTATTTGACAACATAAAGTAAATTCATTTTTCATTTCAGGACTGGGCATCCCTAATACCTTTGCCTTACTCTCGTGCAATGACAAGTGAATAAACACTCATCGTGAGAATAACACATCTAGCATGGAAAATATTAACCACCCCTCACTGCCTCGCGAGCGGTACGAGCACACAAAAGAGAAATTTATTTTGAATATTAGAGATGGCACATACAAATTTTCTTAGAACGGCAAAAGAATACCGCATATAGGTAGATATAGTGGACTCATGTGGCAAAACTGGTTTAAAGGATTTTGGATACACAAGTAGTGATCATACTTAGTGTAAAATGAAGGCTAGCAAAAGATTGAGAAGCGACCAACCAAGAAACGAATAATCTCATAAGCAAGCATTAAGCATAATTAACACCGAATAATGCACCACAAGTAGGATGTAATTTCATTGCATCACTATTGACTTTTGTGCTTGCATAGGGAATCACAAACCTTAACACCAATATTCTTACTAAAGCATAATTACTCATCAACATGACTCACGTATCACATCATCATATCTCAAAACTATTACTAAGAATCAAGTTTATTTTTGTCCAATGATCTTCATGAAAGTTTTTATTATATCCGTCTTGGATATCTATCACTTTGGGACTAATTTTCATGTGTTGCTTTTGATAAGCTCAAACAAATATAAGTGAAGATCTTGAGCATAATATTTATTTCTCTCAAAATAATTTAAGTGAAGTAAGAGAGAATTTCTTGAAAATTTTACTAACTCTCAAATAAATCTAAGTGAAGCAAGAGAGCATTTCTTCAAAAATACTAAAGCACGCCGTGCTCAAAAAGATATAAGTGAAGCACAAGAGCAAATCCATAGCTCATAAAAATTTAAGTGAAGCATAGAGAGCAATTCTAACAAGTCATGGCATAATTTTGGCTCTCTCAAACAAGTGTGTACAGAAATGATTCATGACTTAAAACACAAAGCAAAACAAGCAAAGACTCAGATCATACAAGACGCTCCAAGCAAAACACATAGTATGTGATGAATAAAAATATAGCTTCGAGTAAAATACCGATGGTCGTTAGAAGAAAGAGGGGATGCCACTCAGGGCATCCCCAAGCTTAGTTGGTTGCTTCTCTTTGGACAATAACTTTGGGTGCCATGTGCATCCCCAAGATTAGGCTCTTATTACTCCTTATTCCTTCATCCATCGTAAGATAACCCAAAACTTGAAAACTTCAATCACACAAAACTCAACAAAACCTTCGTGAGATCCCTTAGTATAAGAAAACAAATCACTACTATAAGTACTGTATCAAACCAATTCATATTTTATTCTTGCATTATATCTACTATATTCCAACTTTTCTATGGCAAAACTCATCAAAGAAAACCATAGAATCATCAAAACAAGCACACAAGGCAAAGAAAACAGAATCTGTCAAAAACAGAAGAGTCTGTAGCAACCTAGATAATTCTAATACTTATGTAACTCCAAAAATCTTGAGAAATTAGGAAAACCTGAGCAATTTGTATATTAATCTTCTTCAAATAGAATCAGAGCAAAAGCATGTTTCTGTGATTTATGAAAATTACTTTCATGAGTGCATAAGTTTCTATTTTTTAGCAAGATCAAACAACTATCGACCAAGAAGATCCTAAAGGCTTTACTTGGCACAAACACTAATTAAAACACAAAAAATACAATCATAACAGTAGCATAATTGTGCAAACACTCAAGAACGGAAAGCAAAATACAAAAATAAATTTTATTCATTGGGTTGCCTCCCAACAAGCGCTATTATTTCACGCCCTTAGCTAGGCATAAAGCAAAGATCTAAGTTTTGTCATCTTTGTTTCGAGATCCATAGGATGCCCTCATGATTGATTCATATGTTGGCCTAATTCTCGTTCTAGGGAAGTGTTCCATACCCTTCCTTAGTGGAAACTGAAATTTAATATTGCCCTCTTAAATATCAATCACGGCACCGATAGTGCGTAAAAATGGTCTACCAAGAATAATTGGACAGGACAGATTGCAATCAATATCAAGAACAACAAAATCTATGGGCACATAATTCCTATTTGCAAGAATAAGAAAATCATTAATTCTTCCCATAGGCTTTTTAATAGTACAATCCGCTAAGTGCAAATTTAAGGAACACTCTTCAATATCGGTAAGACCAAGCACATCACATAAAGATTTCGGAATTGTAGAAACACTAGCACCCAAGTCACATAAAGCAACACACTCATAATTTTTATTCTTGACTTCGATAGTAGGTTCCCATTCATCATGTAATTTTCTAGGAATTCAAACTTCTAATTCCAACTTTTCTTCTAAAGCTTTCATCATAGCATCAACAATATGTTTAGTAAAAGATTTATTTTGTTCATAAGCATGGGGTGTATTTATCATGGATTGCAACAAAGAAATACAATCAATCAAAGATAAACTATCATAATTAAAGTCTTTGTAATCCAAAAGAGTGGGCACATCACTAGTTAAAGTCTTGACCTCTTCAAACCACTTTTATCAACTTTCTCAACAAGATTGTCACCCTCCGAATTATCGGGACGCCTTCTAGGTAAAGTTGACTCTTCTACAGTCCCTTTTTCATCAATCTTAACTTTACTAAAAAAAGGAATTAATAGAAGAAACACCAATCATTTTAAGATCATCATTTTTATCTTCTAGCGAGATTGGTTTAGCAGCCATTTGATTTACTGGGGTAGCTTGTGCATCAGATATTTTTCCTAGCAAACTTTCAACAAAAGCATATTTAGATTGGAGATTGCAAACTTCTCTACTAATATCATCAAGTTGTTTTGTTATAGCATCGAGCACAATGGGGTGTTCTTTAAGTTCTTCGGTAAAATACTTATTATGCTCAAATTGTGTAGTCATATATTCCTTAGTACTTTTCTCAATTTCAAGCAAAATATTAGGGTAAGGAACATCATAATATTTTCTTTGAGGCATCATGACTACGCAAACAAGAATGCACTCAAAAACAGATCCGGCAAGAAAACGGCGAACGAAAAAGAGGGCGAATAAAACGGCAAATTTTGTGAAGTGGGGAAGAGGAAAACGAGAGGCAAATGGCAAATAATGTAAAATGGAAGGAGATGAGATTTGTGATTAGAAACCTGGTAGATGTTGAAGATCCTCCCCGGCAACGGCGCCAGAAAATTCCTTTTGATGTCTGCTAGAACTACGTCGGTATTTCCCCAAAGAGGAAGAGATGATGCAGCACAGCGACGGTAGGTATTTCCCTCGGTGATGAGACCAAGGTTATCGAACCAGTAGGAGAACCAAGCAACAGTACGTAAACAACACGTGCACACAAATAACAAATACTCGCAACCCGACGTATTAAAGGGGTTGTCAATCCCTTTCGGGCAACGGAGCCAGAAATTGGCAAACGGGCGTGAGAGAGTTGTAAATATTGATAGATAAAATGCCAAATAAAATAAATTGCATCAAGGTATTTTTGTATTTTTGGTTTAATAGATCTGAAAATAAAAGGCAAATAAAATAGACCGCAAACGCAAATAATATGAGAAAGAGACCCGGGGGCCGTAGGTTTCACTAGCGGCTTCTCTTGAGAAAAATAGCAAACGGTGGGTGAACAAATTACTGTTGGGCAATTGATAGAACTTCAAATAATCATGACGATATCTAGGAAATGATCATTATATAGGCATCACATCCAAGATTAGTAGAACGACTCCTGCTTGCATCTACTACTATTACTCCACACATCGACCGCTATCCAGCATGCATCTAGTGTACTAAGTTCATGGAAAAAAGGAGTAATGCAATAAGAACGATGACATGATGTAGACAAGATCTATTTATGTAGAAATAGACCCCATCATATTATCCTTAGTAGCAACGATACATACGTGTCGGTTCCCCTTCTGTCACTGGTAGACTAGCCATAGTGGGGAGTAACTTAGACTAGTAAGAACATGGTTAGTAATTCAGCCAACTGCTGGCTATAAGATGTTGCCATATAATCTATAGCCAACACATATAGTCACTCATACAACAAGCTTAGCTATAAGGCTGGCTATAAGATTAGTACTTTTTCTCTTCTTCTCTCTATCTCTTTCCCCGCATTTATTGCATCTGTCTTGAAGCACGCATATAGCCAGGCTCTTGCATGAGAGCCCACTCCCCTTACTTTTTTATGTCTATCTCCTCCACATAGGCAAAATTGCCATGTAAGCAGGTTATAATCCCACTATGTGCTTGCTCTAACATGCATATGTTACTAGTCTATGTTACTACTACCTCTATAGTGGGGAGTAACATATGTGTGGTGTCATGCAACACTTCATGTATTAGGTTATAAACTCATCTTGCCTTGATATGTGTGATGTTACTCATACTACTAGTAACTAGCTATGTAACCACATGCCTCTCTTTATTAATTAATTGCTTGCCACATCATCTATTTTATCTAGATATGTGTGATGTTACTATGTTACTCCCACTGTGGGTAGTCTTACCCCCACTATGGCCAGCCTTAAGCTTAGAGGCATGGCACACGCTATCCTAGACTAGTTACTACTACCTCCCCTACACATGAAACTGCCACACGAGCGTTCGGGTTGCACTCGGCTCTTCACCTCTTCGGGAAGTCGAACTTGATGGTACTACTACAGTACTATACTTTTCTCCATCTGACACCGAACAAACTGTTGCATGTCCATCGTGTGCGGGAGGGAGAGCGTGTAGCGAAAGCTTCTCCTAGTCCTGTGAGCCACCACACTCATGAGCGAGGGAGAGGGCATTGTAATCAAGCTTCTCCTTGTTGTACGAGTTGAAGCGACACATCAAAGCAGTGCACTCGATATATTTCAATAATTTGCGTTTACCGATGCATTAATTATAACGCATGCATGCATGTCGTGACTTTCCTTTTGATACTTGTATGTGTTGATTTAATGCACCTTCAAGTAGTATGAATATGTGATGGTAAAACTATCTAATGCCCCGGTCCTAAAGCGAGAGATGGTGGTGCACGAGGAGGGCGAGATCATGCCGACAGAACAGGACCCAACGATGGAGGTCCCTATGGACCTCACCTTGCTCCACTACCCCTTGTGCCTCTGCCCCTTGAAGCCTCCAGTGTACGAGGTTCGAATACACCTCGTCCGTTCGGCTGATCATGAAAGGTGCAGGTTTCTTGATTGATGTGCTATTCGATTGGATTTGTGCAGTGCAAGAGAGGGCACCTGGCCTGCGCGAACTGCCGCAGTGAGCACCCCGGGAACCAGCGGCGGTGACAGAAGTGCGAGCACGGCGGCGGCTTCGACGTGCGCAACACGGCTATGGACGCCGTCCTCTCCTCACTGAGGGTGGAGTGCCCACACGAAGGCTATGGGCTCTCCGCCACTTACCACAAGCTCGCCGATCACCAGAGCGTGTGCCCGCTCGCGCCCTGCAAATGCCCCGTTCCCGTCTGCAGCTACGAAGGCCCGCCGTCGGTGCTCCCTCACCACATCAGCACCGTGCATCCCATGACTGTGCACAGGATCTAGTACGACAAGGTGCTACAGCTACAAGTGCCGATGTCGGAGCCGCGGTGCTTGTTGTTCGTAGAGGAGGATGGCTGCCCGTTTTTTGTAGTCGGTGGCATGCTCGACATCGGCGCGCCTATCACTGTGTCGGTCATCTGCATCAGAGCGGGGGCGTCCCCACCACCGCACTACGCGGCCAAGGTGTGGGCGAACGGCCCGCCCAGGGAGACAAAGGCAGGACCGACGCCGTCAAGGTGGAAATCGAGGTGACAAACAGCAAGGAGCCCAGCGCCGTCGTTGTGCACGAGCCGGCCTTCTTCATAGTGCCGCCCAAACTGCTGGCCGGGGCTGGGTTGTCGAGGACGGTGTCCCTCCACATTCGGATTGACATGCTCACCAAAATGATTCCATAATTCCTTCTATTTATCTTAGTAATATGCTAATATAGGGTTTAGCTCGGTCTACTCTAGCTTAAGAGATGGTGGATTTTGCTGGCGATACAGCAATTACTTCGACATCAGATCAGCAGTTAAAGTAATTTCCAATAGTCGAAGGGATATATTGTGTCTGTTGGATAAAGAGATCCTTTGGGTAAGGAGTATAACCTGCTTATATGCTTGTTTGTTGAGGAAGTGTTGCATACTTCTGCGAGTTGAAGCGAGACATCAAAGTAGTACTACTACTAGTAGTACTCAACCGACTGCGCACCAGGTAGACGAAGCTTGTGTCGTGTTGGTGCCGTGTGCGGCCCGCACATTAACCAAAACCTCGGGCCTCCAGGTTAGCCTCTGTGTTTTAAACTTCTCAATCTCAAGGCCAAGAAGCAACGTGAACCTATGATAGAGCCAATCGGATGGTTGAGAACACTACAATTCATAGCTACAGATGCATGTGCGAGAGAGGACGAGTGTGTGCGTGCACCTCTTCTCTTCGTGTACAACGTATAAACATAGAGTACAAGTGTATGTGGGTGGCATCGACGTAGAGAGCTAGATATGGTGCGTGCGAGAAGTCCAGAGAGACTAGGTGTGTGCGTGGGAAAGAGGGAGAGAGATGATATGTGTCTATGTAATGCGTGTGAAAACAAGACTAGTCTATAGCTCGCCCCGAGGCTATTCCTGGCGAACACCTCAATAAACGTAAGATATGTATCCGACGATGCCAGTTATTGCACGTACATAGCAGTAGAAAAAGAAGTGTCGTGGCATATTTCAAAACTGCTACACCATGCCCCTCCCCTACAAACTGCCACTCGAGCGTTCGCAACTGCCATAGTCAGATCCTATGTGCGATCTTCATTTTGTTTAATGGGATCTGTCATGGAATTATCACGGCAGATGTCCTTGAGCTAGGACTTAGTCGTGGAGCCATCGCAACTAGGAAGCTTGAAGGGGTTATGCGGGACAAGGAACACGAGGGTTATACTGGTTCAGCCCCTTACGGTGAAGGTAAAAGCTTACGTCCAGTTCGAGGTGTATTGATTAGGGTTACGATCGCCAGGGAGCTAAACAGCTATGCCCGGTTCTCGATGAGGTTGTTGTTGTCCCTAAGCCACTGCCGGGTCCTCCCTTTATATAGGGAGGCTGACACCCAGCAGCCCTTAGAGTCCCGGCCGGCTCATAAGAGCGTCCGGCTCGGACTCTAAACAATACTTGCCTTACACTACAAGTCTACTATAACAATGATGATAACTACGGGCTTTAAGCCATATCCGGGTCTCAGCCCACCTCTGGCCCATTATCTTGAAACTTGGCTCCGGGCTTCTGGCAACGACCCTACGAGTAACCCGGCCCCTCCTGGCGGGTGACTCTAAGGTCTATATCCTCAACATTAGGCCCCAGATTGATTTGAGCCGGCTCGTGTCAATCTTCAGCTCTGCAGACAGAAAAAATCTCCGGCTTACTATTCATGTGAAGGCCATAACCCGGAGTGACGTCATCCTCTGGACTCCGGATAATCCGCCGTGACGTCATCCTCCATTAAGTCCGTTTTTTACTCCGCCAGATCCGCAACGGATCTTCGCTTTTACTGTCGTTCCGAAAATCGAGGCGCCGTGAGGGGGAGATAACCACGCCGTGGCCTCCTTGAATCCCGCGCCCACTTATGACTCTGCCTTATAAATAGGCCGGCCCAGCACTTTCTTCTCACACTCTCCCTCTTCCTCCTCGCGCCGTCGCTCCTCTGCTCGAGCTCCGCCACTGCCGCCGCCGTCGCGCCCCTGGTCTTCATCAACCCGGCCGCTGCATCACCCTGATTCGGACCAGACTCACGGCGGCGACCTCCGCTCCTTCCAACTCCGGTGAGTCTCCTCTGCCTTGCTAGAACAGATCTGTGGTAGGGTTCTTTCAGTTCTTCGTGTTCATCACCATTGCCCACAGACTCGGTAGTTCTTGTTGCCACTGTAGTTAGTTGATCTTTAACCTTGCGTAGAACCACTGCGGTAGACGTTTGGAACCCATTTCATCTGCAAGAAATCCTCTTTTTACTGCATAAGAACTGTGTTCAACCTCAAGAACTTCTCCTGCCTCCGCTTTTTAGGTCTAGAAAATTTTCTCTGCTTCAACTATTTTGATCCAAAAAAGTTACGGTAGTCTGTGAAACCTGTTTTACCACACTTAGTAAAAACTGCAACCATTGAATCTCGGCGGCTTACATGTCCGGCTTAAAGAAAACACGCGCCGTAGAACTTTCCGATTTAAGGAGAACCATGCTCCGTAGACTCTTCCGGCTTAACTGTAGTAACCCGTAGATGACTAACTTATTCTGAACGCTCCTATGGCTTAGATAACCCACCATATCTGAATACATATCATTAGTCCCCTTCATAAGCCGCCATCTTAGTTTGAACAATAGATCCCCGGCTTATAATTGACCCGGATACTTTTCTCTTTATTATAGACCACCAACCTTCACCATGCCTCCCAAGGCTCCTATCACTTGCAACTGGATGAGATCCAACGTCACTGACGAGACCCTGGCCAACTTTGTTAAGTCCGGATATCTGCCCAAGAAGGAAGTGATGTCCTACCGTGCCCCTAACCCGTCAGAAGAAAGACCGCAGCCGAGGGACGGGGAGGTAGTGATCTTTGCGGACCATATGAGCCGGGGCTTCGCACCGCCCGGCTCAAAATTCTTCCGGGACGTGCTCAACTTCTTTGACCTCCGGCCTCAGGATATAGGACCCAATTCCATATCCAACATCTGCAACTTCCAAGTTTTTTGTGAAGTATATCTTGGAGAAGAGCCGAGTCTGCTGCTCTTCAGAGAGCTGTTTTATTTGAACCGCCAAAATGAGTGCGCCAACGGGCCAAGTCTAGAGTTAGGCGGCATCTCCATCCAGCGACGTAGGGACTGTCTGTTCCCTTACGCAGAGCCGCCAAGTCACCCCAAGGACTGGAATATGACTTGGTTCTACTGCCAAGACACATCCCCGGCTGACGAGAGCCCGCTGCCCGGCTTTCGCCCAACCCGCCTAGAGCCGACTCATCCGTTATCCGACAAGCTGACTGCCGCAGAACGCCAGCCTCTGCTTCCAACGATCAACAAGATCAAAGCTCTGCTAGGCAACGGTCTGAACGGAATAGACCTGGTCCGGGTCTGGATCACATGGCGGGTGATCCCATTGAGCCGCCGCCCCGGCTTAATGTGTGAGTACACCGGGCGAAAGGATGACCCGCAGAGGCACAGCCGCAATGATCTTCCAGAAGACGTTGCTGAAGAAGAGACCAAGGCTCTGTTAAACGAGAGCTTGGCCGACTGTGGAAGGACCGGGCTAGCCCCGTTCTGCAAGACCAATCCAGCCCCTGCGGTAAGCCGCTGACTTTAACCTTTCCACTTCTTTTACATGTCACCTTGCTCTGAACCGTTTTAAGAATTTATTACTGTACTTCTCAGGCTGATGACAAGTTCTGGCGGGTCAAGTATGACCATGAGGCGGCCAAGAAGGCGAGGAAGGCGAAGAAAGCCGCCAAGAAAGCCGCCCCTCGTAAAAAGGGAAGCAGACCCACTGCTTCGGAGCTGCTGCAATTAAGCGACAGCTCCGAGTCTGAGGTAACCCTTAAACCTTTAAACTCTTGCCATACTTGTTGTTTATTGCTGTCCGCCTTATCAACATTTTGCTTATTGACAGGATGACACCGGCGCCAGTAACCCGGTGATTGAAGAGGTAACATCATTTTCCTCCGACTCGGAGCCTTTACCACAGCTGAAAGTCCGAAAAGTAACCCGGAAAGTAAGCTTTTCTCATCCATTAGCTCATCAAGACCCTCAATTTCTTCTGAAGCAGCAGGTTCATGAAAGCCGGCGTCACACCCGGGCCCGCAAAGACACCGATCTCTCCGCCGGGTTACCCGACGCAACAAGGAAGCGTCGCACTGAGGTTTTTTCTCATCTGTACCCTTTTCATCCGTTGGCGGGTGTCATCCGTCAGCCACTCAACTCTTCTGACTCCAATTATCAGGAGACCTCCCCCTCTTCGGGTGACTCCATGCAGTCAAGTCTGCCGGCCTTCAAAACTGCACCCGGGTAATAATAATCTCCTTACGTTATTTGTCTGCACGTACTCTTTGTATACCTAACACTTCTGCCTTTTCAGTGCCCAGGCAAAGCTCACCAAAAGAGCAAAGAAGACCAGGTCAGCCGGAGTGCCAGACTTGCCTGAGCCGGAGACGACAGCTCAAGAGCCGCCAGCCGCCTCCGCCGTCGAATCCACCATTCCCATGGACACGGCGCCTGAAGCCCCTGCCCCGACCACCAAGACAACGATCGAAGCATCAGCTAACCCGGAGGCCTCCGGCTCAGCCCCACCAACTAACGACCCGGACGTGGTAATTACCCGGACGGAGTATGTTGAGCCGGGGAGGCCAACCGCGCTGGCCAAATGCTCCGCGAAGGGGGAGTTGCTGCAACCCCACCGGGTGAATCTGGATCTCTCCAGCTACACCGATTTAAGCATTGGGGAGCTCGTCTCAGGCTACATCAGCCAAGTTCACAAGAGCCGGGACGCCGAGATCGCCATGGTCAACCAGATCCAACAAAAATCTGAGGTAACCTTCTGCTGTCTTCTTACTTTCTGCATAGTGATCCTTGTCATGCTAGCCCCCAAGTCTAGAACTTATACTTGAATATGTTGTAGACTTAGATTCCGGCTTACTTAACTGAACCGGCAGTACATAGATAGAGACGTTCAATATGCATTAGCCCCCAAGTGCCAAGTGTCTTTGCTTGGAAAGTGCTTGGGACTTATATAATGACTGTTAATAACCCGGAAATATATGCAGGCTGCTGGCAAGAAATTTGAGTCGGACCTGGCGGACCTCAAGAGCCGGCTAAAGACACAAGAGATGGAGACCCGGAAGGCGAACGCCAAGTTTGTCTCCAGCATCGCCGCTCAGGAGAAACTGAAGACTGAATTCGACGCTGAGCGGAAAGCCTGGGCTGAGGAAAAAGCCGCACTGGTGACCCGGGCAGAACAGGCGGAGAAGGCCCTCACTGAGAAGACCGCTGAGCTCTCCGGCCTAAAGCGCCAGGTTTCCCAAATGGTGGCTGCTATCTTTGGTAAGTCGCCTCACCGGCTTTCATCAAGTCTGTGCATGTTATGATTCATCCTTGTCACCGGCTTGTCTGACCTTTATGAAACAGGTCCCAGGAGTGCCAACCTCAACCAGAGCGTGGTCACCAAGCTAAAGGCCGTGTACACCCTGGTGGAACAACTCTACACCGGGTCACAGCGCGCCTTAGCTGTGGTGGCCCTCTCCAACGAGGTGCCAACCCATCTGGCTGAAGTCCTGCGCCGGCTCGCAGTTCTGCCACAGCGGATCCAGGAGCTACGCCGGGCCTCCGCAAGATCCGGAGCAATTGCCGCACTGAGCCGGGCGAAAGCATTCCTGCCGGAGCTAGACCCGGCAGACATCGCCCTGGGTTACCCCAGCCTGAAGGAAGACGGCTCCGCCTTCGACCAGAAGGACTTCGCGGCATGTGTGAAGGCTGTACGCCCGGTGGCCACCATCATCGGGAACGACACCGACTTAACCAAGTATCAGCCGGGGTACAACGCGGAGAATCAGAGGATTCCAACCCCTCGCTACGAAGCCCTTAGTCTGATTCCTCCGGCTCGCCAACACACCTTCGCCCCCGAGATTGACCCGGCCGGGTTAATTGACGAAGAAGCCCAGTTCGAAGCTCTCAGCGGCATCAACTGGAAGTCGTCAACCTTCGAGGTCTTGGGATCAGCCGGAGCAGAAGACGAGCCGGGGACTTCGACTCAGCAGGCGTCATAAAGCGGCTGGCGGCTCACCGAACAACGCTCCACCCTTGAAACTTTGAAGAATTTTTGTAATAGAATAAGTACAACAATTTATCTCTGCCGTGCCATCGTGCACGTAATGAATGCTGAAACCCCTTGAAGTTATTCTTTTAATGCTCCTCCGGGTCATGATTATCCCTTTGTCCTGCTCATCCTTAAAAAGTACCTTCAAGTATCTGCATAGAAAGGCAAATCACAAGTCTCAAGGCGGCTTACCGCCCTGAAAAGCAGGTGTTTGAAATGGATAACCCGGAATACGAACCGAAAAGACTGGTCGTTAACTATACTCTGAACATAGCTGCGATAACACACTTAACAGCCTGTAAGCATACTCCCGGTTTAAATAACCCGGGTAGCTCGGTCGGTACCTTAGCTCAACTTTACCTGTCTTGATAACCTCCATGATGTTCAACTAACAAGACAAACCAAAATCAAGCCGGCACGTGAGACCCGGCAGTACATACCTTGACATGATCAGAGCAGACCTGTGATAAAAACTTGGGGCTTCCGGTTCGAATACGACCAGAAACCCGGTCCAAAGGGGTTAAGCTAAGATTCGGATGCGATCATATAGCCCCCAGTGGGTGTGGCGATGCCAATCAAAAGGGTATCGACAGCTATGCTCTCTTTGGTTCGAATACGACCCATGTTTGAACAGGAAGCCCCCAAGTGATTCTGAAAATTGTTTAACGACGCTGATTCGAATACGATCCACGTCGGTTCTCAGAGGGGTTACACTATGATTCAAATATGACCAAAGGCAACCTCCCAATGAGCTCGGCACTTTGCCAATCAAAATGGGTATCGACAGCTATGTTCTCTTTGGTTCGAATACGACCCATGTTTGAACAGGAAGCCCCCAAGTGACTTTATTGCTTACGGCTAGACTCGAATACGATCATAAGCCGGATCCTCCTTTCAAATTAGTATGTAAAAAATGACACACATATTTGGAGGAGAAAAAGGACAGAGGTCCCGCTTTATTGCTTATCATAATATATACATGTCTGAGATAAATATGTACACCACGAGAGCCGGTAGCTCAAGTGTAGTAAGGCCGAAGCTGAGCTATGTTCCACGGCCGACGGGTCTCCTCCTCAGACTTACGCGAATCTTTATGTTCCCGAATATCAATGAGGTAATATGACCCGTTGTGCAAGTTCTTACTGACCACAAAGGGCCCTTCCCAGGGTGGGGATAACTTGTGTGCATCTGTTTGATCCTGGATGAGCCGGAGCACAAGGTCGCCTTCCTGGAAGACCCGGGACTTGACCCGGCGGCTGTGATAACGGCGCAGGTCTTGTTGGTAAATTGCTGAACGGGCTGCTGCCACATCACGCTGTTCGTCCAACAAGTCCAGAGCATCTTGACGCGCCTGTTCATTATCCGTCTCAACATAAGCCGCCACACGAGGCGAATCGTGACGGATGTCGCTGGGGAGGACTGCTTCTGCGCCATAAACCATGAAGAAAGGCGTGAAGCCAGTAGACCTGTTAGGAGTAGTGTTGATGCTCCATAAGACGGAAGGCAACTCCTCCACCCAACAACCCGGCGTCCGTTGCAAAGGGACCAAAAGCCGGGGTTTGATGCCCTTCAGAATCTCCTGGTTAGCTCTCTCAGCTTGACCATTGGATTGGGGGTGAGCCACTGAGGAAACATCAAGTCGGATATGCTCCCGTTGACAAAATTCTTCCATAGTGCCCTTGGATAAATTGGTGCCATTGTCAGTTATGATACTGTGCGGAAAGCCGAAGCGGAAAATCACCTTTTTCATAAATTGAACCGCCGTGGCTGCATCGCACTTGCTAACTGGCTCAGCCTCCACCCACTTTGTGAATTTGTCAACTGCCACCAAGAGGTGGGTCTTCTTATCCTTGGACCGTTTGAAAGGCCCAACCATATCAAGCCCCCAGACCGCAAAGGGCCAAGTGATTGGGATCATCCTCAACTCCTGAGCCGGCACATGAGCCCGTCGTGAGAACCTTTGGCAACCATCACATTTACTGACCAAGTCCTCTGCATCAGCGTGAGCCGTCAGCCAATAAAAACCATGACGGAAAGCCTTGGCTACAAGAGATTTTGAACCGGCATGATGGCCACAATCCCCTTCATGGATCTCGCGCAAGATCTCTTGACCTTCCTCAGGGGAGATACAACGCTGAAACGCCCCTGAAACACTGCGATGATGCAACTCGCCATCAATGACAACCATTGACTTAGCCTGCCGGGTCACTTGCCTGGCCAGAGTTTCATCCTCAGGCAACTCTCCCCGGGTTATATAAGCCAGATATGGCATTGTCCAGTCTGGTATGACATGAAGAGCCGCCACCAGTCGTGCCTCCGGGTCAGGGATAGCCAAGTCCTCCTCTGTAGGCAACTTGACCGAAGGGTTATACAGGACATCCAGGAAAGTGTTAGGCGGCACCGGCTTTCGCTGAGAGCCTAGCCGGCTTAACGCATCAGCCGCCTCGTTCCTCCTGCGATCAATATGCTCCACTTGGTATCCCTGGAAGTGCCCAGCAATGGCATCAACCTCGCGGCGATAAGCCGCCATTAGAGGATCCTTAGAATCCCAGGTGCCCGACACTTGTTGAGCCACCAAATCTGAGTCCCCAAAGCATCTTACCCGGCTTAAGCTCATCTCCTTAGCCACCCGAAGACCGTGGAGCAAAGCTTCGTATTCAGCCGCATTGTTAGTGCAAGGAAACATCAACCGTAGCACATAATGGAACTTGTCACCTTTTGGGGAAGCCAATACAACACCAGCCCCCGAGCCCTCCAACTGTCTGGACCCGTCGAAGTGGATAGTCCAATAAGTGTTATCCGGCTTTTGTTCAGGCACTTGAGACTCCGTCCAATCATTGATGAAATCCACCAAAGCCTGAGATTTAACAGCAGTGCGTGGCACATATTTGAGGCCATGAGGTCCAAGTTCTATAGCCCACTTAGCAATTCTTCCTGTAGCCTCTCTGTTCTGGATAATATCACCAAGGGGGGCAGAACTGACCACAGTGATGGGATGACCCTGAAAATAATGTTTGAGTTTCCGGCTTGCCATGAACACACCGTATACGAGCTTCTGCCAATGCGGGTACCGCTGCTTGGACTCAATGAGCACCTCGCTGACATAATAAACCGGCCGCTGAACCGGATGCTCCTTACCCGCCTCCTTGCGCTCCACAACAATAGCCACGCTGACAGCTCGTGCATTTGCCGCTACATATAGTAGCAAGGGCTCCTTATCAATCGGAGCAGCAAGGACGGGGGGCTCTGCCAGTTGCTTTTTCAAATCCTCAAAAGCAGTATTAGCTGCATCATTCCAGACAAAGTTGTCAGTTTTCTTCATCAACTGATATAAGGGCATAGCCTTCTCACCCAAACGGCTTATAAACCGGCTTAAAGCAGCGATGCGACCCGCCAAACGCTGAACATCATTTACACACGCCGGCTTAGCCAGGGAAGTGATGGCCTTGATCTTCTCCGGGTTAGCCTCAATGCCTCTGTCAGAAACCAAGAAGCCCAATAGTTTGCCTGCAGGAACACCAAAAACACACTTGGCCGGATTAAGCATCATTTTATAGACCCGGAGATTATCGAAGGTTTCCCTTAAGTCATCTATCAGGGTTTCCTCCTTGATGGATTTAACCACAATATCATCCACGTAGATGTGAACATTGCGCCCGATCTGTTTATGAAGACAATTCTGCACACAACGCTGGTAAGTTGCCTGTGCACACTTGAGTCCAAAAGGCATAGACACATAGCAGAAGGCTCCAAAGGGAGTGATGAACGTCGTCTTCTCCTGGTCCTTCACTGCCATCTTAATCTGATGATACCTGGAATAGGCATCCAAAAAACTTAAGCGTGCACAACCTGCCGTAGCATCAATGATTTGATCAATACGGGGGAGAGCAAAAGGATCAGCCGGACACGCCTTGTTCAAGTCCGTGTAGTCCACACACATCCGCCAGGTGCCGTTCTTCTTGAGTACGAGCACCGGGTTAGCCAACCACTCCGGGTGAAAAACCTCAACAATGAACCCGGCCGCCAAGAGCCGGGCCACTTCTTCACCGATAGCTTTCCGCCTCTCTTCGTTAAACCGTCGAAGGAACTGTCTGACCGGCTTAAATTTTGGATCAATATTGAGAGTGTGCTCAGCGAGTTCTCTAGGTACACCTGGCATGTCAGAAGGTTTCCACGCGAAGATGTCCCTATTCTCACGGATGAACTCGATGAGCGCGCTTTCCTATTTCGGGTCCAGATTTGCACTGATGCTAAACTGCTGAGACGAGTCACCTGGAACAAAATCAACAAGCTTAGTCTCATCAGCTGATTTAAATTTCATTGCTGGTTCATTCTCTGTGGTTGGCTTTTTCAGAGAGGTCATATCTGTTGGGTCAACATTGTCTTTATAAAATTTCAACTCTTCTGTGGCACAAACAGACTCTGCATAAGCCGCGTCACCTTCCTCACACTCCAGAGCCACTTTCCGGCTACCGTGAACCGTAATGGTCCCATTGTGACCCGGCATCTTGAGCTGTAAGTACACATAACACGGCCGTGCCATGAACTTGGCGTAAGCCGGCCGTCCAAATATAGCGTGATATGGACTTCTTATCTTGACCACCTCAAAGGTCAACTTCTCCACCCTGTAGTTGTTCTCATCCCCGAAAGCCACTTCCAGCTCAATCTTGCCAACTGGATAAGCCGATTTACCAGGTACCACACCATGGAAGATAGTATTTGACTGGCTGAGGTTCTTATCGACTAGCCCCATACGACGGAAAGTCTCATAATAGAGGATGTTGATGCTGCTGCCTCCATCCATGAGTACTTTTGTGAACTTATAACCTCCCACCTGAGGAGCCACCACTAAGGCCAGGTGGCCCGGGTTATCCACCCGGGGGGGTGATCCTCCCTACTCCACACTATGGGCTGCTCAGACCACCGTAAGTAGCGTGGAACCGCCGGCTCCACAGCATTAACAGCCCTCTTGTGAAGCTTCTCGTCTCGTTTGCACAAACTAGTTGTGAACACGTGATACTGTCCACCGCTAAGCTGCTTCGGGTTGGTCTGATAACCCCCCTGCTGCTGTTGATGACCCTGACCAGACTGTTGATTAAAGCCCCCTTGACCGTTCTGAGGACCAGAATTTGAACCGCCGCCCGGGCCATGAAAGCCGCCGGCGCCTGAGCCGCCACCCGGCCCACTGTAGTTTTTGAAGGCCTTCATGATAGCACAATCCTTCCACAGATGAGTCGCTGGCTTCTCTCTAGAGCCGTGTCTCGGACAGGGTTCGTTCAACAGCTGCTCCAAAGAAGGTCCTGACCCGCCGCCTCGGGGAGGGGGCCTCCCCTTGCGTCGCTGGTTATTACCTTGAGAGTTGGTGTTGGCTACAAACTCTAGGCTGCCGTCGGCCTTACGCTTGCCTCCTCCTTGGTTCCCCGGGTTAAACTGGGGACCCTTGCCGTTGCCATTCTTCTTTCCCTTCCCTGCCCTTTCATCGTCTGAAGGGGGATCCTTGGTACCATCGGAATCGGCGTACTTGACAAGAGCCGCCATTAGGGTACCCATGTCGGTGCAGTCGCGCTTGAGCCGCCCAAGCTTCATCTTGAGAGGCACAAAGCGACAGTTTTGTTCCAACATTAAGACTGCAGAGCCGGCATCCATCTTATCTGATGAATGTATGATCTCCTTGACCCGGCGAACCCAATGGGTCGTGGACTCACCCTCCTGCTGCTTACAGTTAGTCAAATCCACAATTGACATAGACTGCCTGCAGGTATCTTTGAAGTTTTGAATGAACCGGGCTTTCAGCTCGGCCCAAGACCCAATGGAGTTCGGTGGTAACCCTTTCAACCACGTGCGGGCAGTTCCATCTAACATCATGGTAAAATATTTGGCCATGGCCGCCTCACTGACCTCTAGCAATTCCATGGCCATCTCATAACTCTCAATCCAGGCTGCAGGCTGTAAGTCTGCTGTATAGTTAGGCACCTTCCTAGGGCCCTTGAAGTCCTTAGGCAGACGTTCATTACGGATGGCTGGTACCAAACAAGGGACACCCCCGGTCCTAGTAGAAATTCCCACATCAGCGGACGTCGTTGGATACGCCGGGGGGGTCTGGTAGGCCGTCAATTGAGGCGCCTGCTCCGCCTCTCGGCGCGTTTGGTCTATTGCGTAGAAGGCTCCATTATGAGCCGGGCCATGGCCAGGGGGCGGGTCATGGCGTCGGACGTTACTTGAGCCGGTCGCTGAGACCATGTGCCGGCTGTAACTCGGGCTCTGGCCTGGTCGAGGGGTTGAGTGGATCCTGTCCCGGCTGTAGGAGTATGCCTCTTGCTGCGCTAGCGCTGTCTGAAGCAGCTCCCTGACCCGGCGGGTTTCAATAGCCGTTGGGGAGTCGCCGTCAACTGGGAGAGCCGCCAGCCGTGCTGCCGCAGCGACCATGTTCTCCAGCGGGTTATTATAATGACCCGGGGGTATTGGCACATACTGAGGCGGGGCAGGAGGCACCTGGGGAGGCCCCATCCCTCGTGACTGAATAAGGGGTCCAACCCCAGGTGCTGTGACCCCTGGCGGGTTACTGGATCCTGCACCCGGTGTGTTGAAGAGATTGCGTGGATCGTAGACCGGCGGGAGTCGAGACTGGGCCTTCTGATGCCTCCTTCTCATGACCTCATTGGCCGCGTTCTGATCCATCGTGAGCTGGAAGGACTGCGCCTAAATCAGCTGAGTCCGGGCGTCGAGAGCCGCCCGCTCCGCAGCCAGCCTGATCCCTTCCGCTGCAAGATCCTCTTTAGCTTTTATCACATCCAATTTCAACTGTGCCACCTCCGCATCATGCTGGGCTTGAGCCGCCGGGTCAACCATGGCGGTTAACAGGGCCGTCATCTTGTCCGTGAGATCCATCAGCACCTGTGCCGGGGAAGGCACCGGGTTTCCTGCTCCAGGGTTCTGAACAGGCTGCGCACCAGCCATAAAAACTCCAACCTGACTTGGCGGCTCGAAAAGGTCCGGAATACTGTCACCGTCGGAATAACCTATGAGCCTGCCATCTTGAAGTTGGTACAATGAGTTTGACTCATTAGTGGCCGATTCGCCGTCAGAGCCGGCGGCCGCCTCATCGTCGGATCCGGATGGATCAGCGGGCCCTTCATGGATGCATCCCACAAAGGCACGCCTTAAGGCATGCCGGGCCTGGGCGGGTCGTGCGCACTGAGCCGTTTCGATGAGACCGGCGCAGAGATCCGGCTCGGGGCGCGGCTCACCGATCTTGCCAATGAAGACATGATTTCCGCCAAAGGGGACCCGGTACCCGTACTCAATTGAGCCGGCGCCGGGGCCCCAGTCCTTGTCGTCGATGTACAGCTTGCCGCGACGACTCTTGGTCATCCGGCATACGGCGTATCCCTTGAGCCCTTCGAAGCTGCCCTTCAAGAACTCAAATCCACCGTGCGGAAGCCCCATGGTGGGCGCCAACTGTCGTGGAATTATCACGGCAGATGTCCTTGAGCTAGGACTTAGTCGTGGAGCCATCGCAACTAGGAAGCTTGAAGGGGTTATGCGGGACAAGGAACACGAGGGTTATACTGGTTCAGCCCCTTACGGTGAAGGTAAAAGCTTACGTCCAGTTCGAGGTGTATTGATTAGGGTTACGATCGCCAGGGAGCTAAACAGCTATGCCCGGTTCTCGATGAGGTTGTTGTTGTCCCTAAGCCGCTGCCGGGTCCTCCCTTTATATAGGGAGGCTGACACCCAGCAGCCCTTAGAGTCCCGGCCGGCTCATAAGAGCGTCCGGCTCGGACTCTAAACAATACTTGCCTTACACTACAAGTCTACTATAACAATGATGATAACTACGGGCTTTAAGCCATATCCGGGTCTCAGCCCACCTCTGGCCCATTATCTTGAAACTTGGCTCCGGGCTTCTGGCAACGACCCTACGAGTAACCCGGCCCCTCCTGGCGGGTGACTCTAGTCGGCAGAAAAAATCTCCGGCTTACTATTCATGTGAAGGCCATAACCCGGAGTGACGTCATCCTCTGGACTCCGGGTTATGGCCTTCACTTGGCCGTGTTATGTGTACTTACAGCTCAAGATGCCGGGTCACAATGGGACCATTACGGTTCACAATTGGATCAAAATAGTTGAAGCAGAGAAAATTTTCTAGTCCTAGAAAACGGACCTTGGCCCGCGGTAGACGAGGGAGCTTGGCCTGTCGGTTTTCTACTACTCACAAGCGGTCGAACATAAGTGATGTACCAAGCCGATGCGCGTCGCTTCGGTGAGCAGCGGGCCGGACATACCATGCTAAGCGGCGGGCCGGACCGACCGTGTGTTGGTGCTACTGTTTACATGCGGTCCCACGTGTCAATGATGCACCAAGCCGATGCGCGTCCCTTCGGTGAGCGGCGAGCCAGACCGACCGTGTGTTGCGGCGACGCTGCTACCTCTTGAGCACTGCGTTGGTTTTCCCTTGAAGAGGAAAGGGTGATGCAGCAAAGTAGCGTAAGTATTTCCCTCAGTTTTTGAGAACCAAGGTATCAATCCAGTAGGAGGCCACGCACAAGTCCCTCGCACCTACACAAACAAATAAATCCTCGCAACCAACGCAATAAAGGGGTTGTCAATCCCTTCACGGTCACTTACGAGAGTGAGATCTGATAGATATGATAAGATAATATTTTTGGTATTTTTATGATAAAGATGCAAAGTAAAATAAAAGCAAAATAAAAGGCAATGGAAATAGCTTGTTGTTGCAAGATTAATATGATGGAAAATAGACCCGGGGCCATAGGTTTCACTAGTGGCTTCTCTCATGGGCATAAGTATTACGGTGGGTGAACAAATTACTGTTGAGCAATTGACAGAATTGAGCATAGTTATGAGAATATCTAGGTATGATCATGTATATAGCCATCACGTCCGAGACAACTAGACCGACTCCTGCCTGCATCTACTACTATTACTCCACACATCGACCGCTATCCAGCATGCATCTAGAGTATTAAGTTCATAAGAACAGAGTAACGCTTTAAGCAAGATGACATGATGTAGAGGGATAAACTCATGCAATATGATATAAACCCCATCTTGTTATCCTCGATGGGAACAATACAATACGTGCCTTGCTGCCCCTACTGTCACTGGGAAAGGACACCGCAAGATTGAACCCAAAGCTAAGCACTTCTCCCATTGTAAGAAAGATCAACGTAGTAGGCCAAACCAAACTGATAATTCGAAGAGACTTGCAAAGATAACCGGTCATACATAAAAGAATTTAGAGAAGATTCAAATATTGTTCATAGATAAACTTGATCATAAACCCACAATTCATCGGTCTCAACAAACACACCGCAAAAGAACATTACATCGAATAGATCTCCACAAGAGAGGGGGAGAACATTGTATTGAGATCCAAAAAGAGAGAAGAAGCCATCTAGCTAATAACTATGGACCCGAAGGTCTGAGGTAAACTACTCACACAACATCGGAGAGGCTATGGTGTTGATGTAGAAGCCCTCCGTGATCGATGCCCCCTCCGGCGGAGCTCCGGAAAAGGCCCCAAGATGGGATCTCACGGGTACAGAAGGTTGCGGCGGTGGAATTAGGTTTTTGGCTCCGTATCTGGTAGTTTGGGGGTACGTAGGTATATATAGGAGGAAGAAGTACGCCGATGGAGCAACGTGGGGCCCATAAGGGTGGAGGGTGCGCCCCCCTACCTCATGCCTTCCTGGTTGATGTCATGACGTAGGGTCCAAGTCCTCTGGATCACGTTCGTTCCAAAAATCACGTTCCCGAAGGTTTCGTTCCGTTTGGACTCCGTTTGATATTCTCTTTTTGCGAAACTCTGAAATAGGCAAAAAATAGCAATTCTGGGCTGGGCCTCCGGTTAATAGGTTAGTCCCAAAAATAATATAAAAGTGTATAATAAAGCCCATTAATGTCCAAAACAGAATATAATATAGCATGGAACAATCAAAAATTATAGATACGTTGGAGACGTATCAATCATCCCCAAGCTTAATTCATGCTCGTCCTCAAGTAGGTAAATGATAAAAACAGAATTTTTGATGTGGAATGCTACTTGGCATAATTTTAATGTAATTCTTCTTAATTGTGGTATGAATATTCAGACCCGAAAGATTCAAGATAAAAGTTCATATTGACATAAAAGTAATAATACTTCAAGCATACTAACTAAGCAATTATGTCCTCTCAAAATAACATGGCCAAAGAGTTCATCCCTAAAAAATCTTATAGTTTGGTCATGCTCCATTTTTGTCACACAAGAATGCTCTCATCATGCACAACCCCGATGACAAGCCAAGCAATTGTTTCATACTTTAGTAATCTCAAACTTTTTCAACCTTCACGCAATACATGAGCGTGAGCCATGGATATAGCACTATGGGTGGAATAGAATATAATGATGGGGGTTATGTGGAGAAGACAAAAAAGGAGAAAGTCTCACATCAACGAGGCTAATCAATGAGCTATGGAGATGCCCATCGATTGATGTTAATGCAAGGAGTAGGGATTGCCATGCAACGGATGCACTAGAGCTATAAATGCATGAAAGCTCAACAAAAGAAACTAAGCGGGTGTGCATCCAACTTGCTTTCTCACGAAGACCTAGGGCATTTGAGGAAGCCCATCATTGGAATATACAAGCCAAGTTCTATAATGAAAAATTCCCACTAGTATATGAAAGTGACAAAACAAGAGACTCTCTGTCATGAAGATTATAGTGCTACTTTGAAGCACAAGTGTGGTAAAAGGATAGTAACATTGTCCCTTCTCTCTTTTTCTATCTTTTTTTTGGGGCCTTCTTCTCTTTTTTATGGCCTTTCCTCTTCTTTTAATTTTTTTATTTTTCCTCACTTGGGACAATGCTCTAAAAATGATGATCATCACACTTCTATCTATTTACAACTCAATGATTATAACTCGATACTAGAACAAAGTATGACTCTATATGAATGCCTCCGGCGGTGTACCGGGATATGCAATGAATCAAGAGTGACATGTATGAAAGAATTATGAGTGGTGGCTTTGCCACAAATACTATGTCAACTACATGATCATGCAAAGCAATATGACAATGATGAACATGTCATGATAAATGGAATGGTGGAAAGTTGCATGGCAATATATCTCGGAATGGCTATGGAAATGCCATAATAGGTAGGTATGGTGGCTGTTTTGAGGAAGATATAAGGAGGTTTATGTGTGAAAGAGCGTATCATATCACGGGGTTTGGATGCACCGACGAAGTTTGCACCAACTCTCAATGTGAGAAAGGGCAATGCACGGTACCAAAGAGGCTAGCAATGATGGAAGTGTAAGAGTGTGTATAATCCATGGACTCAACATTAGTCATAAAGAACTCACATACTTATTGCAAAAATCTACAAGTCATCAAAAACCAAGCACTACGCACATGCTCCTAGGGGGATAGATTGGTAGGAAAGGACCATCGCTCGTCCCCGACCGCCACTCATAAGGAGGGCAATCAAAGAACACCTCATGTTTCAAATTTGTTACATAAAGTTTACCATACGTGCATGCTACGGGACTTGCAAACTTCAACACAAGTATTTCTCAAATTCACAACTACTCAACTAGCACAACTTTAATATCACTACCTCCATATCTCAAAACAATCATCAAGCATCAAACTTCTCTTAGTATTCAACACACTCATAAGAAAGTTTTACTTGTCTTGAATACCTAGCATATTAGTATTAACAAAATTACCATGCTGTTTAAGACTCTCAAAATAATATAAGTGGAGCATGAGAGAACAATAGTTTCCATAAAACAAATCCACCACCGTGCTCTAAAAGATATAAGTGAAGCACTAGAGCAAAAACTATAAAGCTCAAAAGATATAAGTGAAGCACATAGAGTATTCTAATAATTTCCGAATCATGTGTGTCACTCTCAAAAGGTGTGTACAGAAAAGATGATTATGGTAAACTAAAAATCAAAGACTCAAATAATACAAGATGCTGCAGGCAAAACACATATCATGTGGTGAATAAAAATATAGCTCCAAGTAAGTTACCGATGGAAGTAGACAAAAGAGGGGATGCCTTCCGGGGCATCCCCAAGCTTGGGCTTTTTGGTGTCCTTAGATTATCTTTGGGTGCCATGGGAATCCCCAAGCTTAGGCTCTTGCCACTCCTTGTTCCATAATCCATCAAATCTTTTACCCAAAACTTGAAAACTTCACAACACAAAACTTAACAGAAAATCTCGTGAGCTCCGTTAGCGAAAGAAAACAAAACACCACTTCAAGGTACTGTAATGAACTCATCCTTTATTTATATTGGTGTTAAACCTACTGTATTCCAACTTCTCTATGGTTTATAAACTATTTTATTAGCCATAGATTCATCAAAATAAGCAAACAACACACGAAAAACAGAATCTGTCAAAAACAGAACAGTCTGTAGTAATCTGTAACTAACGCAAACTTTTGGAACTCCAAAAATTCAGCCAAAATAGGACGACCTAGATAATTTGTTTATTGATCAGTAGCAATTGGAATAAATATTTTATCATGTTCTGGTGATTTTTAAAAATTATTTTCATGAACAGAAAGTTTCTGGAATTTTCTGCAATATCAAATAACTATCATCCACGAAGATCCTATAGGTTAAACTTGGCACAAACACTAATTAAAACATAAAAACACATCTAACCAGAGGCTAGATCAAATATTTATTCCTAAACTGAAGCAAAAAGCAAAAAACTAAAAATAAAATTGGGTTGCCTCCCAACAAGCGCTATCGTTTAACGCCCTTAGCTAGGCATAGATAATTTTAATGATGCTCGCATGAGAGACAAGAATTGAAGCACAAAGAGAGCATCATGAAACACGTGACAAACACATCTAAGTCTAACATACTTCCTATGCATAGGCATCTTATAGGCAAACAAATTATCATAGTAAGCAAAGACTAGCATATGCAAGGAAGCGGAAAGAAACAATAGCAATCTCAACATAACGAGAGGTAATTTATTAACATGAAAAATTTTACGACCATATTTTCCTCTCTCATAATAATTACATGTGGGATCATAAGAAAATTCAACAAAATAGCTATCACATAAAATATTTTCAACACGATCCACATGCATGCAAAGTTGACACTCTACCGAAATAGTGGGATTAACATTAACTAAAGTCATGACCTCTCCAAACCCACTTTTATCAAAAATTTCATAAGATTGAATATTCTCCAAATATGTGGGATCTAAAGTTGCCACTCTTCCAAACCCACTTTCAATACTATGGCAAACACTAATATCAATCTCATATTCATCATGGGGCTTAAATAAATTTTCAAGATCATAAGAAGAATCACCCCAATCATGATCATTGCAACAAGTAGTAGACATAGCAAAACTAGCATCCCCAAGCTTAGGGTTTTGCATATTATTAGCACAATTGACATCAAGAGAATTTATAGTAAAATCATTGCAATCATGCTTTTTATTTGAAGATCTATTGTGAATCACTTTATAAAGCACTTCATCATAATTTTCAGAGTCACGAATTTCAAGCAAAACCTCATAAAGATAATCTAGAGCACTCAAATCACTAGAAATTGGTTCATCATAATTGGATCTCTTAAAGAGATTAGCAAGGGGATGAGGATCCAGAAACTTTTAGCAAGCGAAGATGCAAGCAAAAAGAAGGCACATGGTAACACAAGATCGAACGGAAGGAGGGCGAATAAAACGGCAAAGGTGAAGTGGGGGACAGGAAAACGAGAGGCAAATGGCAAATAATGTAATGCAGGAGATAAGGGTTTGTGATGGGTACTTGGTATGTTGACTTTTGCGTAGACTCCTCGGCAACGGCACCAGAAATCCTTCTTGCTACCTCTTGAGCACTGCGTTGGTTTTCCCTTGAAGAGGAAAGGGTGATGCAGCAAAGTAGCGTAAGTATTTCCCTCAGTTTTTGAGAACCAAGGTATCAATCCAGTAGGAGGCCACGCACAAGTCCCTCGCACCTACACAAACAAATAAATCCTCGCAACCAACGCAATAAAGGGGTTGTCAATCCCTTCACAGTCACTTACGAGAGTGAGATCTGATAGATATGATAATATAATATTTTTGGTATTTTTATGATAAAGATGCAAAGTAAAATAAAAGCAAAATAAAAGGCAATGGAAATAGCTTGTTGTTGGAAGATTAATATGATGGAAAATAGACCCGGGGGCCATAGGTTTCACTAGTGGCTTCTCTCATGAGCATAAGTATTACGGTGGGTGAACAAATTACTATTGAGCAATTCATAGAATTGAGCATAGTTATGTGAATATCTAGGTATGATCATGTATATAGGCATCACGTCCGAGACAAGTAGACCGACTCCTGCCTGCATCTACTACTATTACTCCACACATCGACCGCTATCCAGCATGCATCTAGAGTATTAAGTTCATAAGAACAGAGTAATGCTTTAAGCAAGATGACATGATGTAGAGGGATAAACTCATGCAATATGATATAAACCCCATCTTGTTATCCTCGATGGCAACAATACAATACGTGCCTTGCTGCCCCTACTGTCACTGGGAAAGGACACCGCAAGATTGAACCCAAAGCTAAGCACTTCTCCCATTGCAAGAAAGATCAATCTAGTAGGCCAAACCAAACTGATAATTCAAAGAGATTTGCAAAGATAACCAATCATACATAAAAGAATTCAGAGAAGATTCAAATATTGTTCATAGATAAACTTGATCATAAACCCACAATTCATCGATCTCAACAAACACACCGCAAAAGAAGATTACATCGAATAGATCTCCACAAGAGAGGGGGAGAACATTGTATTGAGATCCAAAAAGAGAGAAGAAGTCATCTAGCTAATAACTATGGACCCAAAGGTCTGAGGTAAACTACTCACACAACATCGGAGAGGCTATGGTGTTGATGTAGAAGCCCTCCGTGATCGATGCCCCCTCCGGCAGAGCTCCGGAAAAGGCCCCAAGATGGGATCCCACGGGTACAGAAGATTGCGGCGGTGGAATTAGGTTTTTGGCTCCGTATCTGGTAGTTTGGGGGTACGTAGGTATATATAGGAGGAAGAAGTACGTCGGTGGAGCAACATGGGGCCCACGAGGGTGGAGGGCGCGCCCTAGGGGGGTAGGCGGGCCCCCTTACCTCGTGCCTTCCTAGTTGATGTCTTGACGTAGGGTCCAAGTCCTCTGGATCACGTTCGTTCTGAAAATCACGTTCCCGAAGGTTTCATTCCGTTTGGACTCCGTTTGATATTCTATTTCTGCGGAACTCTGAAATAGGCAAAAAAACAGCAATTCCGGGCTGGGCCTCCGGTTAATAGGTTAGTCCCAAAAATAATATAAAAGTGTATAATAAAGCCCATTAATGTCCAAAACAAAATATAATATAGCATGGAACAAAAAAATTATAGATATGTTGGAGACGTATCGGACGCCAGTGCAACGGGCTGTAAGTTTACCGCCTAACTTAATTTGTAAAGGGTAACATTTGTTTTGCCTCCTTAACGAGATCGGTCGCTAGAAATACTCATTACATACGTTTCTCGGACGCGTACGTGGGCCTGCGTTCTCAATGGCTGAGATTCGCGTCTACAGTAACCTCATTGTACCCAGCAGTGTCTATGTTCTTCTGGAAGCATTAGCACGTCAGTGTGATCAATCCATGCAAGAAGCTGGCAAACAACCCCTCAACATGTGCCACGTGGCTTCATTGAGCTCCCCCATCATTTTATTCAAAATTATATTGACTAAAAAAGAGAGACATCTCCCGAATCAAAAACTTGCTCGTATTTTGTTTCCTACTTGCTTTGCACGTACCGGAAGAGCAATTATAATAAGTTACAATCAGTATGCTATAATGATTAAACAATTATATTTGTGTTCAGTTGCATGAGAGAGAAGAGGAGAGAGAATGGAAGCGGGTTGTAGATTAACAGCTGGCTACAGCACAGACTCCAAGAAACATTGTGAGAGTGTACAGTGGGCCATGCATTAATAAAGTAGTACTGATTAGCAACTAGCTACACTATACACGTTGGCTATTAGGTTGACTATATATGACATGGCAACTCCATATAGCCAGTTGTTGGCTATACTACCAGTGCCATGTCATCTAATGAGTCTTTCAACATGCGTCAAATTATCACGAGGGATAACTCTCCTTAGAGAAATGTGCTCCACCGTGTACCCACACGTGTGTGTGAGGGAGGCAGTGCGTGCGTGTGTGTGCACCTCTTCTCTTCATACATGTCCTCCACGGCTCCACCTAGTGGGTGTGTTAGAGAGAGAGGGAGATGGTGTGTCTGACATGCCTCTATACATATGTTTTTGTCAAAGAGAGGCCTGAATACATAGTATATGTATGTGGAGGGGGCGATATACGAGAAGAGAGGGGGAGGGATCGTTTACGCAACATATCGATAGGCACGGATGGAGGGAAGAACTTTACAAGCATAAAAGCGCTAGGAAAGAGGGGGTGCATATTCGAAGATGATGCGAGAGGCCAACTAGGTGCAGACAAGGAAGGAGTACAAGTTTGAGGTCGATAATTAAAGAGAGGGGACGATAACATGCGTGGGCGCGCTTGTTTGGTGGATAGACAAAGCGGAAGGCATGGATGATGAGATGGGGAGGGGCAATTAATGTGTGTGTGGTAGGAGGTCCTATGTAGAGAGGTCGTGGTCTAGTCAATGTGTACGTAGGTAAACAGGGGGAGACTTAACTAGAGATATAGATAGGACATTTTGAGTGGGAAAAGAGTGAGAGACCTGGCTACACATAGAGGGAAATCGATTGGTGCACATGCATGCATGTGTCAGAGATAAAGAATACCCGGAGTGACGAAGAGAGGGAGAGGTGTGTGTGTGGTGGGGCAGGGGGTGCAGCTAGCTTGTGACACTATAAGAGTGCAAGATGGATAACAACAGAGGGTGCGATAGTGCCCATGTGCCTCAGAGTTAGGGCGGGAGGCATGATTGGTGAGAGGAGGGGAGGGACTATGTGTGTACATGTTTGTGTGTCGTAGGCAGGTCTGGCTAGCTAGAGGGGTACATCGACCGTTGTGTGTTAGAAAGATAGAGACGTAGGGATATCATGGGACATCAACCTAAAGAACAAGAACGTGTGTGCATGATGTAGAGGATGCAAAGTGGTGGGGAGTGTGTGTGCATATATGCATGCACAGTAGGAGAGTTATTGGTATCCACGAAGGGAGGAGGAGTGTGTGTGTGTGTGTGCGTGTGTGTGTGCATGTGTGCGTGTAAAAGACTTACATAGATGATAATCAGTATAAAAGTGGATTCAAATATTTGAATAAGAGCCAATGATGTTTGTAACTCATGCATGCATGAATATAATGCAGATATGCCTGGTGTGGTTTTGAATCAAACATGTTATATACTGTATTCACATCGAACAAAGGCAAATTGATTTGAACTTGCGACACAGATGGCACGCATCGTCTGACCACATTGCATCCATGCATGGACATAACTATTCGAATTTGAGATAATGTGTGGCTTTCAAAGCTAACATCAAAATGTTGTGTGTGTGGGTAGTGGGGATGCATTGTTCTGTGTGTTAAACACATTATGCATATGAAAACAGGGTTTAGATTATTCCGAACATCTCGCTACCTAGACCAATGTACTGTGATTTGAATTCATCATAAAATGGATACAAATATTTGAATTGGAGATCATATGAACAAGATTAATACTATATGCATGTTTCCTGTTATCAATATAATATTTAAATGATGGTTTAACTTGACAACAATATTATTCAAATAGGGAAAATTGATTTGAATTTAGTCCATATGTTTGACGACAATATATATTCATAGGGTGGAGTAAAATGTTCATATAAGATGGAAGATCAAAATGTAGGACAACATCCATTATAAACCGCAAGATCACCTAACGATGTATTCAAATTCAACATAATGTGGATTCAAAATTTGAAATTCGAGATCCTGGCATTTGTAATCATATAAAACGGGACATGACTCTTTCTTGTGGTGGGAATTGATTTGTTTTTTGGTTGTTGTTGAGGGAAGTGCGAATTGATTCGGTACAGTACAGGCTAATCTTGTTCTCCCAATTTTTTTTAGATTTTTCTTGTAGTTTTTTCAATGGCATTTGTAGCAATATAGTAAAAGGGGACATCCTCGCAAAAAAAGAAGTAAAAGGGCATATGACGATCTTGTGACTTGTATGAATTGTCTTTTTTTGTACACGTTAAGTTTGTTCTGCCGAACGTGGAATCCGCGCCTTGTTATCCCGAAATTTTCAAGCTAGAGTATCTCTTGTCTCTTCTGCTGCGAAACTCCCGCCTCTTCAACCCAAGCCGCGCCTTGTTATCCCGAAATTTTGACGCGCGCGAAAACTCCCTCCTGATCCGAAATCGGTCGCGCAGCCCAGACACGCGAAATCCCCCTTCTACCCCTCAGCCGGAAATCCCGCCTCGACGTCGCGTAGTCAAAACCGGTGCGGGTACATTCGTAACATACCCCACATTCTGGACAAGTGCGTACCTAAGCCATGGCTCCCCCTACGTTC